>NW_027514795.1:44858-123402 GCF_048772815.1 Callospermophilus lateralis | reverse complement strand
TAAATAAAGGAGTTCTCAGTTTTGTCTCTATGGTTTGGTTCTCCTCTTCAAGTAGCCCCTAAGAACAGACTGTGGAAAAGCACTGTCATTGAGAGGGGTTGCCATCTTCTTAAGAATTAACGAGTTTCCGAAATACCAGCAAATATTTTTTTCACCCAATCTTGATGATACTTGGTGGTAAGGATCAGTACAGAAATCCCACTTGGCTCACCAAATTTTGTTCTTCTAGTTTGAAGCTTTCGTCTACAGTATCAGTTTTTATATTTAGGTTTCCCTCTGTTCTCTCCTATATAGATAGATGAATTTGGAACTCTAAATCCAACATGGTTTGTAGTAGCTCTTTGAAACTTCACAAAATAAAGGAGTTCTGAGTTTTGTCTCTGTGGTTTGTTTCCTCTTCAAGTAGCCCTAGGCACAGACTGTGGAAAAGCACTTTCATTGAGAGGGGTTGCCAAGCTTCTAAGAAATGACGAGTTTCCGAAATACCAGCAAATATTTTTTCACCCAATCTTGATGATACTTGTTGCTAATGATCAGTACGCAAATCCCACTTGGCTCACCATATTTTGTTCTTCTAGGTTGAAGCGTTCGTCTACAGTAGCAGTTTTTATATTTAGGTTTCCCTCTGTTCTCTCCTATATAGCTAGATGAATTTGGAACTCTAAATCCAACATGGTTTGTAGTAGCTCTTTGAAACTTCACAAAATAAAGGAATTCTGAGTTTTATCTCTGTGGTTTGTTTCCTCTTCAAGTAGCCCTAGGCACAGACTGTGGAAAACCACTTTCATTGAGAGGGGTTGCCACGCTTCTAAGAAATAACGAGTTTCCGAAATACCAGCAAATATTTTTTCACCCAATCTCGATGATACTTGGTGGTAATGATCAGTACACAAATCCCACTTGGCTCACCAAATTTTGTTCTTCTACGTTGAAGCGTTCGTCTACAGTAGCAGTTTTTATTTTTAGGTTTCCCTCTGTTCTCTCCTTTATAGATAGAAGAATTTGGAACTCTAAATCCAACATGGTTTGTAGTAGCTCTTTGAAACTTGACAAAATAAAGGAGTTCTCAGTTTTGTCTCAATGGTTTGTTTCCTCCTCAAGTAGCCCTAGGCGAAGACTGTGGAAAACCACTTTCATTGAGAGTGGTTGCCAAGCTTCTATGAAATTACAAGTTTCCGAAATACCAGCAAATATTTTTTCACCCAATCTTGATGATACTTGGTGGTAATGATCAGTACACAAATCCCACTTGGCTCACCAAATTTTGTTCTTCTAGTTTGAAGCTTTCGTCTACAGTATCAGTTTTTATATTTAGGTTTCCCTCTGTTCTCTCATATATAGATAGATGAATTTGGAACTCTAAATCCAACATGGTTTGTAGTAGCTCTTTGAAACTTCACAAAATAAAGGAGTTCTCAGTTTTGTTTCTATGGTTTGTTTCCTCTTCAATAAGCCCTAGGCACAGACTGTGGAAAAGCACTTTCATTGAGAGCGGTTGCCAAGCTTCTAAGAAATAACGAGTTTCCGAAATACCAGCAAATATTTTTTCACCCAATCTTGATGATACTTGTTGCTAATGATCAGTACACAAATCCCACTTGGCCCACCAAATTTTGTTCTTCTAAGTTGAAGCGTTCGTCTACAGTAGCAGTTTTTATATTTAGGTTTCTCTCTGTTCTCTCCTATATAGATAGATGAATTTGGAATTCTAATTCCAAAATGGATTGTAGTAGCTCTTTGAAACTTGACAAAATAAAGGAGTTCTCAGTTTTGTCTCTATGGTTTGTTTTGTCTTCAAGTAGCCCAAGGCACAGACTGTGGAAGCACTTTCATTGAGATGTGTTGCCAAGCTTCTAAGAAATAACGAGTTTCCGAAATACCAGCAAATATTTTTTCACCCAATCTTGATGATACTTGGTGGTAATGATCAGTACACAGATCCCACTTAGCTCACCAAATTTTGCTCTTCTAGGTTGAAGCGTTCGTCTACAGTAGCAGTTTTTATATTTAGGTTTCCCTCTGTTCTCTCCTTTATAGATAGATGAATTTGGAACTCTAAATCCAACATGGTTTGTAGTAGCTCTTTGAAACTTGACAAAATAAAGGAGTTCTCAGTTTTGTCTCAATGGTTTGTTTCCTCCTCAAGTAACCCTAGGCGAAGACTGTGGAAAAGCACTTTCATTGAGAGTGGTTGCCAAGCTTCTATGAAATTACAAGTTTCCGAAATACCAGCAAATATTTTTTCACCCAATCTTGATGATACTTGGTGGTAATGATCAGTACACAGATCCCACTTGGCTCACCAAATTTTGTTCTTCTAGTTTGAAGCTTTCGTCTACAGTATCAGTTTTTATATTTAGGTTTCCCTCTGTTCTCTCCTGTATAGATAGATGAATTTGGAACTCTAAATCCAACATGGTTTGTAGTAGCTCTTTGAATCTTGACAAAATAAAGGAGTTCTCAGTTTTGTCTCTATGGTTTGTTTCCTCTTCAAGTAGCCCTAGGCACAGACTGTGGAAAAGCACTTTCATTGAGAGGGGTTGCCAAGCTTCTAAGAAATAACGAGTTTCCGAAATACCAGCAAAAATTTTTTCAACCAATCTTGATGATACTTGGTGGTAATGATCAGTATACAGATCGCACTTGGCTCACCAAATTTTGTTCTTCTAGGTTGAAGCGTTCGTCTACAGTAGCAGTTTTTATATTTAGGTTTCACTCTGTTCTCTCATATATAGATAGATGAATTTGGAACTCTAAATCCAACATGGTTTGTAGTAGCTCTTTGAAACTTGACAAAATAAAGGAGTTCTCAGTTTTGTCCCTATGGTTTGATTCCTCTTCAAGTAGCCCTAGGCACAGACTGTGGAAAAGCACTTTCATTGAGAGGGGTTGCCAAGCTGCTAAGATATTACGAATTTCCGAAATACCAGCAAATATTTTTTCACCCAATCTTGATGATACTTGGTGGTAAGGATCAGTACAGAAATCCCACTTGGCTCACCAAATTTTGTTCTTCTAGGTTGAAGCGTTCGTCTACAGTAGCAGTTTTTATATTTAGGTTTCCATCTGTTCTCTCCTTTATAGATAGATGAATTTGGAACTCTAAATCCAACATGGTTTGTAGTAGCTCTTTGAAACTTGACAAAATAAAGGAGTTCTCAGTTTTGTCTCAATGGATTGTTTCCTCCTCAAGTAGCCCTAGGCGCAGACTGTGGAAAAGCACTTTCATTGAGAGTGGTTGCCAAGCTTCTATGAAATTACAAGTTTCCGAAATACCAGCAAATATTTTTTCACCCAATCTTGATGATACTTGGTGGTAATGATCAGTACACAAATCCCACTTGGCTCACCAAATTTTGTTCTTCTAGTTTGAAGCTTTCGTCTACAGTATCAGTTTTTATATTTAGGTTTCCCTCTGTTCTCTCCTATATAGATAGATGAATTTGGAACTCTAAATCCAACATGGTTTGTAGTAGCTCTTTGAAACTTCACAAAATAAAGGAGTTCTGAGTTTTGTCTCTGTGGTTTGTTTCCTCTTCAAGTAGCCCTAGGCACAGACTGTGGAAAAGCACTTTCATTGAGAGGGGTTGCCAAGCTTCTAAGAAATGACGAGTTTCCGAAATACCAGCAAATATTTTTTCACCCAATCTTGATGATAATTGGGGGTAATGATCAGTGCACAAATCCCACTTGGCTCACCAAATTGTGTTCTTCTAGGTTGAAGCGTTCGTCTACAGTAGCAGTTTTTATATTTAGGTTTCCCTCTGTTCTCTCCTATATAGCTAGATGAATTTGGAACTCTAAATCCAACATGGTTTGTAGTAGCTCTTTGAAACTTCACAAAATAAAGGAATTCTGAGTTTTATCTCTGTGGTTTGTTTCCTCTTCAATAAGCCCTAGGCACAGACTGTGGAAAAGCACTTTCATTGAGAGGGGTTGCCAATCTTCTAAGAAATAACGAGTTTCCGAAATACCAGCAAATATTTTTTCACCCAATCTTGATGATACTTGTTGCTCTTGATCAGTACACAAATCCCACTTGGCTCACCAAATTTTGTTCTTCTAAGTTGAAGCGTTCGTCTACAGTAGCAGTTTTTATATTTATGTTTCTCTCTGTTCTCTCCTATATAGATAGATGAATTTGGAATTCTAATTCCAACATGGATTGTAGTAGCTCTTTGAAACTTGACAAAATAAAGGAGTTCTCAGTTTTGTCTCTATGGTTTGTTTTGTCTTCAAGTAGCCCAAGGCACAGACTGTGGAAGCACTTTCATTGAGATGGGTTGCCAATCTTCTAAGAAATAACGAGTTTCCGAAATACCAGCAAATATTTTTTCACCCAATCTTGATGATACTTGGTGGTAATGATCAGTACACAGATCCCACTTAGCTCACCAAATTTTGTTCTTCTAGGTTGAAGCGTTCGTCTAAAGTAGCAGTTTTTATATTTAGGTTTCCCTCTGTTCTCTCCTATATAGATAGATGAATTTGGAACTCTAAATCCAACATGGTTTGTAGTAGCTCTTTGAAACTTCACAAAATAAAGGAGTTCTCAGATTTGTCTGTATGCTTTGTTTCCTCTTCTTGTAGACCTAGGCACAGACTGTGGAAAAGCACTTTCATTGAGAGCGGTTGCCAAGCTTCTAAGAAATAACGAGTTTCCGAAATACCAGCAAATATTTTTTGACCCAATCTTGATGATACTTGGTGGTAATGATCAGTACAGAAATCCCACTTTGCTCACCAAATTTTGTTCTTCTAGGTTGAAGCATTCGTCTACAGTAGCAGTTTTTATATTTAGGTTTCCCTCTGTTCTCTCCTATTTAGACAGATGAATTTGGAACTCTAAATCCAACATGGTTTTTAGTAGCTCTTTGAAACTTGACAAAATAAAGGAGTTCTCAGTTTTGTCTCTACGATTTGTTTCCTCTTCAAGTAGCCCTAGGCACAGACTGTGGAAAACCACTTTCATTGAGAGGGGTTGCGAAGCTTCTAAGGAATTACGAGTTTCCGAAATACCAGCAAATATTTTTTCAGCCAATCTTGATGATACTTGT
The DNA here is from genome assembly GCF_048772815.1 of Callospermophilus lateralis. Classification (NCBI taxonomy): domain Eukaryota; kingdom Metazoa; phylum Chordata; class Mammalia; order Rodentia; family Sciuridae; genus Callospermophilus; species Callospermophilus lateralis. Next base: position 118,345 of record NW_027514795.1, on the reverse strand, counting down.
TGCTGAAGATCAGTACACAAATCCCACTTGGCTCACCAAATTCTGTTCTTCTAGGTTGAAGCGTTCGTCTACAGTAGCAGTTTTTATATTTAGGTTTCCCTCTGTTCTCTCCTATATAGATAGATGAATTTGGAACTCTAAATCAAACATGGTTTGTAGAAGCTCTTTGAAACTTCACAAAATAAAGGAGTTCTCAGTTTTGTCTCTATGGTTTGTTTCCTCTTCTTGTAGCCCTAGGCACAGACTGTGGAAAAGCACTTTCATTGAGAGGGGTTGCCAAGCTTCTAAGAAATAACGAGTTTCCGAAATACCAGCAAATATTTTTTCACCCAATCTTGATGATACTTGGTGGTAATGATCAGTACAGAAATCCCACTTTGCTCACCAAATTTTGTTCTTCTAGGTTGAAGCATTCGTCTACAGTAGCAGTTTTTATATTTAGGGTTCCCTCTGTTCTCTCCTATTTAGATAGATGAATTTGGAACTCTAAATTCAACATGGTTTTAAGTAGCTCTTTGACAATTGACAAAATAAAGGAGTTCTCAGTTTTGTCTCTATGGTTTGTTTCCTCTTCTTGTAGCCCTAGGCACAGACTGTGGAAAAGCACTTTCATTGAGAGGGGTTGCCAAGCTTCTAAGAAATTACGAGTTTCCGAAATACCAGCAAATATTTTTTCACCCAATCTTGATGATACTTTGTGGTAATGATCAGTACACAAATCCCACTTGGCTCACCAAATTTTGTTCTTCTAGGTTGAAGCGTTCGGCTACAGTAGCACTTTTTATATTTAGGTTTCCCTCTGTTCTCTCCTGTATAGATAGATGAATTTGGAACTCTAAATCCAACATGGTTTGTACTAGCTCTTTGAAACTTGAAAAATAAAAGCGTTCTCAGTTTTGTCTCTATGGATTGTTTCCTCTTCTCTTAGCCCTAGGCACAGACAGTGGAAAAGCACTTTCATTGAGAGGGGTTGCCAAGCTTCTAAGAAATAACGAGTTTCCGAAACACCAGCAAATATTTTTTCATCCAATATTGATGATACTTGTTGCTAATGATCAGTACACAAATCCCACTTGGCTCACCAAATTTTGTTCTTCTAGTTTGAAGCTTTCGTCTACAGTAGCGGTTTTTATATTTAGGTTTCCCTCTGTTCTCTCCTATATAGATAGATGAATTTGGAACTCTAAATCCAACATGGTTTGTAGTAGCTCTTTGAAACTTGACAAAATAAAGGAGTTCTCAGTTTTGTCTCTATGGTTTGTTTCCTCTTCAAGTAGCCCTAGGCACAGACTGTGGAAAAGCACTTTCATTGAGAGGGCTTGCCACGCTTCTAAGAAATAACGGGTTTCCGAAATACCAGCAAATATTTTTTCACCCAATCTTGATGATACTTGGTGGTAATGATCAGTACACAAATCCCACTTGGCTCACCAAATTTTGTTCTTCTAGTTTGAAGCTTTCGTCTACAGTAGCGGTTTTTATATTTAGGTTTCCCTCTGTTCTCTCCTATATAGATAGATGAATTTGGAACTCTAAATCCAACATGGTTTGTAGTAGCTCTTTGAAACTTGACAAAATAAAGGAGTTCTCAGTTTTGTCTCTATGGTTTGTTTCCTCTTCAAGTAGCCCTAGGCACAGACTGTGGAAAAGCACTTTCATTGAGAGGGGTTGCCAAGCTTCTAAGAAATAACGGGTTTCCGAAATACCAGCAAATATTTTTTCACCCAATCTTGATGATACTTGGTGGTAATGATCAGTACACAAATCCCACTTGGCTCACCAAATTTTGTTCTTCTAGGTTGAAGCGGTCGTCTACAGTAGCAGTTTTTATATTTAGGTTTCCCTCTGTTCTCTCCTATATAGATAGATGAATTTGGAACTCTAAATCCAACATGGTTTGTAGTAGCTCTTTGAAACTTGACAAAATAAAGGAGTTCTCAGTTTTGCCTCTATGGTTTGTTTCCTCTTCAAGTAGCCGTAGTCACAGACTGAGGAAAAGCACTTTCATTGAGAGGGGTTGCCAAGCTTCTAAGAAATTACGAGTTTCCGAAATACCAGCAAATATTTTTTCAGGCAATCTTGATGATACTTGTTGCTAATGATCAGTACACAAATCCCACTTGACTCACCGAATTTTGCTCTTCTAGGTTGAAGCGTTCGTCTACAGTAGCAGTTTTTATATCTAGGTTACCCTCTGTTCTCTCGTATATAGATATATGAATTTGGAACTCTAAATCCAACATGGTTTGTAGTAGCTCTTTGAAACTTGACAAAATGAAGGAGTTGTCAGTTTTGTTTCTATGGTTTGTTTCTTCTTCAAGTAGCCCTAGGCACAGACTGTGGAAAAGCACTTTCATTGAGAGGGGTTGCCAAGCTTCTAAGAAATAACGAGTTTCCGAAATACCAGCAAATATTTTTTCAGCCAATCTTGATGATACTTGTTGCTGATGATCAGTACACAAATCCCACTTGGCTCACCAAATTCTGTTCTTCTAGGTTGAAGCGTTCATCTACAGTAGCAGTTTTTATATTTAGGTTTCCCTCTGTTCTCTCCTATATAGATAGATGAATTTGGAACTCTAAATCCAACATGGTTTGTAGTAGCTCTTTGAAACTTCACAAAATAAAGGAGTTCTGAGTTTTGTCTCTGTGGTTTGTTTCCTCTTCAAGTAGCCCTAGGCACAGACTGTGGAAAAGCACTTTCATTGAGACGGGTTGCCAAGCTTCTAAGAAATGACGAGTTTCCGAAATACCAGCAAATATTTTTTCACCCAATCTTGATGATAATTGGGGGTAATGATCAGTACACAAATCCCACTTGGCTCACCATATTTTGTTCTTCTAGGTTGAAGCGTTCGTCTACAGTAGCAGTTTTTATATTTAGGTTTCCCTCTGTTCTCTCCTATATAGCTAGATGAATTTGGAACTCTAAATCCAACATGGTTTGTAGTAGCTCTTTGAAACTTCACAAAATAAAGGAATTCTGAGATTTATCTCTGTGGTTTGTTTCCTCTTCAAGTAGCCCTAGGCACAGACTGTGGAAAACCACTTTCATTGAGAGGGGTTGCCACGCTTCTAAGAAATTACGAGTTTCCGAAATACCAGCAAATATTTTTTCACCCAATCTCGATGATACTTGGTGGTAATGATCAGTACACAAATCCCACTTGGCTCACCAAATTTTGTTCTTCTACGTTGAAGCGTTCGTCTACAGTAGCAGTTTTTATTTTTAGGTTTCCCTCTGTTCTCTCCTTTATAGATAGAAGAATTTGGAACTCTAAATCCAACATGGTTTGTAGTAGCTCTTTGAAACTTGACAAAATAAAGGAGTTCTCAGTTTTGTCTCAATGGTTTGTTTCCTCCTCAAGTAGCCCTAGGCGAAGACTGTGGAAAAGCACTTTCATTGAGAGTGGTTGCCAAGCTTCTATGAAATTACAAGTTTCCGAAATACCAGCAAATATTTTTTCACCCAATCTTGATGATACTTGGTGGTAATGATCAGTACACAAATCCCACTTGGCTCACCAAATTTTTTTCTTTTAGTTTGAAGCTTTCGTCTACAGTATCAGTTTTTATATTTAGGTTTCCCTCTGTTCTCTCCTATATAGATAGATGAATTTGGAACTCTAAATCCAACATGGTTTGTAGTAGCTCTTTGAAACTTGACAAAATAAAGGAGTTCTCAGTTTTGTTTCTATGGTTTGTTTCCTCTTCAATAAGCCCTAGGCACAGACTGTGGAAAAGCACTTTCATTGAGAGGGGTTGCCAAGCTTCTAAGAAATAACGAGTTTCCGAAATACCAGCAAATATTTTTTCACCCAATCTTGATGATACTTGTTGCTAATGATCAGTACACAAATCCCACTTGGCTCACCAAATTTTGTTCTTCTAAGTTGAAGCGTTCGTCTACAGTAGCAGTTTTTATATTTAGGTTTCCCTCTGTTCTCTCCTATATAGATAGATGAATTTGGAACTCTAAATCCAACATGGTTTGTAGTAGCTCTTTGAAACTTCACAAAATAAAGGAGTTCTCAGTTTTGTCTGTATGTTTTGTTTCCTCTTCTTGTAGCCCTAGGCACAGACTCTGGAAAAGCACTTTCATTGAGAGGGGTTGCCAAGCTTCTAAGAAATAACGAGTTTCCGAAATACCAGCAAATATTTTTTGACCCAATCTTGATGATACTTGGTGGTAATGATCAGTACAGAAATCCCACTTTGCTCACCAAATTTTGTTCTTCTAGGTTGAAGCATTCGTCTACATTAGCAGTTTTTATATTTAGGTTACCCTCTGTTCTCTCCTATTTAGACAGATGAATTTGGAACTCTAAATCCAACATGGTTTGTAGTAGCTCTTTGAAACTTGACAAAATAAAGGAGTTCTCAGTTTTGTCTGTATGGTTTGTTTCCTCTTCTTGTAGCCCTAGGCACAGACTGTGGAGAAGCACTTTCATTGAGAGGGGTTGCCAAGCTTCTAAGAAATAACGAGTTTCCGAAATACCAGCAAATATTTTTTCACCCAATCTTGATGATACTTGGTGGTAATGATCAGTACAGAAATCCCACTTTGCTCACCAAATTTTGTTCTTCTAGGTTGAAGCATTCGTCTACAGTAGCAGTTTTTATATTTAGGGTTCCCTCTGTTCTCTCCTATTTAGATAGATGAATTTGGAACTCTAAATCCAACATGGTTTAAGTAGCTCTTTGAAACTTGACAAAATAAAGGAGTTCTCAGTTTGTCTCTATGGTTTGTTTCCTCTTCAAGTAGCCCTAGGCACAGACTGTGGAAAAGCACTTTCATTGAGAGGGGTTGCCAAGCTTCTAAGAAATTACGAGTTTCCGAAATACCAGCAAATATTTTTTCACCCAATCTTGATGATACTTTGTGGTAATGATCAGTACACAAATCCACTTGGCTCACCAAATTTTGTTCTTCTAGGTTGAAGCGTTCGTCTACAGTAGCACTTTTTATATTTAGGTTCCCTCTGTTCTCTCCTGTATAGATAGATGAATTTGGAACTCTAAATCCAACATGGTTTGTACTAGCTCTTTGAAACTTTGAAAAATAAAAGCGTTCTCAGTTTTGTCTCTATGGATTGTTTCCTCTTCTCTTAGCCCTAGGCACAGACTGTGGAAAAGCACTTTCATTGAGAGGGGTTGCCAAGCTTCTAAGAAATAACGAGTTTCCGAAACACCAGCAAATATTTTTCACCCAATATTGATGATACTTGTTGCTAATGATCAGTACACAAATCCCACTTGGCCTCACCAAATTTTGTTCTTCTAGTTTGAAGCTTTCGTCTACAGTAGCGGTTTTTATATTTAGGTTTCCCTCTGTTCTCTCCTATATAGATAGATGAATTTGGCACTCTAAATCCAACATGGTTTGTAGTAGCTCTTTGAAACTTGACAAAATAAAGGAGTTCTCAGTTTTGTCTCTATGGTTTGTTCCTCTTCAAGTAGCCCTAGGCACAGACTGTGGAAAAGCACTTTCATTGAGAGGGCTTGCCACGCTTCTAAGAAATAACGGGTTTCCGAAATACCAGCAAATATTTTTTCACCCAATCTTGATGATACTTGGTGGTAATGATCAGTACACAAATCCCACTTGGCTCACCAAATTTTGTTCTTCTAGTTTGAAGCCTTTCGTCTACAGTAGCGGTTTTTATATTTAGGTTTCCCTCTGTTCTCTCCTATATAGATAGATGAATTTGGAACTCTAAATCCAACATAGTTTGTAGTAGCTCTTTGAAACTTGACAAAATAAAGGAGTTCTCAGTTTTGTCTCTATGGTTTGTTTCCTCTTCAAGTAGCCCTAGGCACAGACTGTGGAAAAGCACTTTCATTGAGAGGGGTTGCCAAGCTTCTAAGAAATAACGAGTTTCCGAAATACCAGCAAATATTTTTTTCACCCAATCTTGATGATACTTGGTGGTAATGATCAGTACACAAATCCCACTTGGCTCACCAAATTTTGTTCTTCTAGGTGAAGCGTTCGTCTACAGTAGCAGTTTTTATATTTAGGTTTCCCTCTGTTCTCTCCTATATAGATAGATGAATTTGGAACTCTAAATCCAACATGGTTTGTAGTAGCTCTTTGAAACTTGACAAAATAAAGGAGTTCTCAGTTTTGTCTCTATGGTTTGTTTCCTCTTCAAGTAGCCGTAGTCACAGACTGAGGAAAAGCACTTTCATTGAGAGGGGTTGCCAAGCTTCTAAGAAATTACGAGTTTCCGAAATACCAGCAAATATTTTTTCACGCAATCTTGATGATACTTGTTGCTAATGATCAGTACACAAATCCCACTTGACTCACCAAATTTTGCTCTTCTAGGTTGAAGCGTTCGTCTACAGTAGCAGTTTTTATATCTAGGTTACACTCTGTTCTCTCGTATATAGATATATGAATTTGGAACTCTAAATCCAACATGGTTTGTAGTAGCTCTTTGAAACTTGACAAAATAAAGGAGTTGTCAGTTTTGTTTCTATGGTTTGTTTCTTCTTCAAGTAGCCCTAGGCACAGACTGTGAAAAGCACTTTCATTGAGAGGGGTTTCCAAGCTTCTAAGAAATAACGAGTTTCCGAAATACCAGCAAATATTTTTTCAGCCAATCTTGATGATACTTGTTGCTGATGATCAGTACACAAATCCACTTGGCTCACCAAATTCTGTTCTTCTAGGTTGAAGCGTTCATTTACAGTAGCAGTTTTTATATTTAGGTTTCCCTCTGTTCTCTCCTATATAGATACATGAATTTGGAACCCTAAATCCAACAATGGTTTGTAGTAGCTCTTTGAACTTGACAAAATAAAGGAGTTCTCAGTTTTGTCTATATGGTTTGTTTCCTCTTGAAGTAGCCGTAGTCACAGACTGAGGAAAAGCACTTTCATTGAGAGGGGTTGCCAAGCTTCTAAGAAATTACGAGTTTCCGAAATACCAGCAAATATTTTTTCACCCAATCTTGATGATACTTGTTGCTAATGATCAGTACACAAATCCCACTTGACTAACCAAATTTTTGCTCTTCTAGGTTGAAGCGTTCGTCTACAGTAGCAGTTTTTATATCTAGGTTACCCTCTGTTCTCTCCTATATAGATATATGAATTTGGAACTCTAAATCCCAACATGGTTGTAGTAGCTCTTTGAAACATGACATAATAAAGGAGTTGTCAGTTTTGTTTCTATGGTTTGTTTCCACTTCAAGTAGCCCTAGTCACAGTCTGTGGAAAAGCACTTTCATTGAGAAGGGGTTGCCAAGCTTCTAAGAAATAACGAGTTTACGAAATACCAGCAAATATTTTTTCAGCCAATCTTGATGATACTTGGTGGTAATTATCAGTACACAGATCCCACTTAGCTCACCAAATTTTGCTCTTCTAGGTTGAAGCGTTCGTCTACAGTAGCAGTTTTTATATTTAGGTTTCCCTCTGTTCTCTCTTTTATAGATAGATGAATTTGGAACTCTAAATCCAACATGGTTTGTAGTAGCTCTTTGAAACTTGACAAAATAAAGGAGTTCTCACTTTTGTCTCAATGGTTTGTTTCCTCCTCAAGTAGCCCTAGGCGAAGACTGTGGAAAGCACTTTCATTGAGAGTGATTGCCAAGCTTCTATGAAATTACAAGTTTCCGAAATACCAGCAAATATTTTTTTCACCCAATCTTGATGATACTTGGTGGTAATGATCAGTACACAGATCCCACTTGGCTCACCAAATTTTGTTCTTCTAGTTTGAAGCTTTCGTCTACAGTATCAGTTTTTATATTTAGGTTTCCCTCTGTTCTCTCCTGTAGAGATAGATGAATTTGGAACTCTAAATCCAACATGGTTTGTAGTAGCTCTTTGAAACTTCACAAAATAAAGGAGTTCTGAAGTTTTGTCTCTGTGGTTTGTTTCCTATTCAAGTAGCCCTAGGCACAGACTGTGGAAAAGCACTTTCATGAGAGGGGTTGCCAAGCTTCTAAGAAATGACGAGGTTCCGAAATACCAGCATATATTTTTTCACCCAATCTTGATGATAATTGGGGGTAATGATCAGTACACAAATCCCACTTGGCTCACAAATTTTTGTTCTTCTAGGTTGAAGCGTTCGTCTACACTAGCAGTTTTTATATTTAGGTTTCCCTCTGTTCCTCTCCTATATGATAGATGAATTTGGAAACTCTAAATCCAACATGGTTTGTAGTAGCTCTTTGAAACTTCACAAAATAAAGGAGTTCTCAGTTTTGTTTCTATGGTCTGTTTCCTCCTCAATAAGCCCTAGGCACAGACTGTGGGAAAAGCACTTTCATTGAGAGGGGTTGCCAGCTTCTAAGAAATAACGAGTTTCCGAAATACCAGCAAATATTTTTTCACCCAGTCTTGATGATACTTGGTGGTAATGATCAGTACAGAAATCCCACTTTGCTCACCAAATTTTGTTCTTCTAAGTTGAAGCGTTCGTCTACAGTAGCAGTTTTTATATTTATGTTTCTCTCTGTTCTCTCCTATATAGATAGATGAATTTGGAATTCCAATTCCAACATGGATTGTAGTAGCTCTTTGAAACTTGACAGAATAAAGGAGTTCTCAGTTTTGTCTCTATGGTTTGTTTTGTCTTCAAGTAGCCCAAGGTACAGACTGTGGAAGCACTTTCATTGAGATGGGTTGCCAAGCTTCTAAGAAATAACGAGGTTCCGAAATACCAGCAAATATTTTTTCACCCAATCTTGATGATACTTGGTGGTAATGATCAGTACACAGATCCCACTTAGCTCACCAAATTTTGTTCTTCTAGGTTGAAGCGTTCGTCTAAAGTAGCAGTTTTTTATATTTAGGTTTCCCTCTGTTCTCTCCTATATAGATAGATGAATTTGGAACTCTAAATCCAACATGGTTTGTAGTAGCTCTTTGAAAACTTCACAAAATAAAGGAGTTCTCAGTTTTGTCTGTATGTTTGTTTCCCTCTTCTTGTAGCTCTAGGCACAGACTGTGGAAAAGCACTTTCATTGAGAGGGGTTGCCAAGGCTTCTAAGAAATAATGAGTTTCCGAAATACCAGCAAATATTTTTTGACCCAATCTTGATGATACTTGGTGGTAATGATCAGTACAGAAATCCCACTTTGCTCAACAAATTTTGTTCTTCTAGGTTGAAGCATTCGTCTACAGTTGCAGTTTTTATATTTAGGTTTCCCTCTGTTCTCTCCCTATATAGATACATGAATTTGGAACTCTAAATCCAACATGGTTTGTAGTAGCTCTTTGAAACTTGACAAAATAAAGGAGTTCTCAGTTTTGTCTCTATGGTTTGTTTCCTCTTCAAGTAGCCGTAGTCACAGACTGAGGAAAAAGCACTTTCATTGAGAGGGGTTGCCAAGCTTCTAAGAAATTACGAGTTTCCGAAATACCAGCAAATATTTTTTCACGCAATCTTGATGATACTTGTTGCTAATGATCAGTACACAAATCCCACTTGACTCACCAAATTTTGCTCTTCTAGGTTGAAGCCGTTCGACTACAGTAGCAGTTCTTATATCTAGGTTACCCTCTGTTCTCTCTTTTATAGATAGATGAATTTGGAACTCTAAATCCAACATGGTTTGTAGTAGCTCTTTGAAACTTGACAAAATAAAGGAGTTCTCAGTTTTGTCTCAATGGTTTGTTTCCTCCTCAAGTAGCCCCTAGGCGAAGACTGTGGAAAGCACTTTCATTGAGAGTGGTTGCCAAGCTTCTATGAAATTACAAGTTTCCGAAATACCAGCAAATATTTTTTCACCCAATCTTGATGATACTTGGTGGTAATGATCAGTACACAGATCCCACTTAGCTCACCAAATTTTGTTCTTCTAGGTTGAAGCGTTCCGTCTAAAGTAGCAGTTTTTATATTTAGGTTTCCCTCTGTTCTCTCCTATATAGATAGAATGAATTTGGAACTCTAAATCCAACATGGTTTGTAGTAGCTCTTTGAAACTTCACAAAATAAAGGAGTTCTCAGTTTTGTCTGTATGTTTTTGTTTCCTCTTCTTGTAGCTCTAGGCACAGACTGTGAAAAGCACTTTCATTGAGAGGGCTTGCCACGCTTCTAAGAAATAACGGGTTTCTGAAATACCAGCAAATATTTTTTCACCCAATCTTGATGATACTTGGTGGTAATGATCAGTACACAATCCCACTTGGCTCACCAAATTTTGTTCTTCTAGTTTGAAGCTTCGTCTACAGTAGCGGTTTTTATATTTAGGTTTCCCTCTGTTCTCTCCTATATAGATAGATGAATTTGGAACTCTAAATCCAACATGGTTTGTAGTAGCTCTTTGAAACTTGACAAAATAAGGAGTTCTCTGTTTTGTCTCTATGGTTTGTTTCCTCTTCAAGTAGCTCTAGGCACAGACTGTGGAAAAGCACTTTCATTGAGATGGGTTGCCAAGCTTCTAAGAAATAACGGGTTTCCGAAATACCAGCAAATATTTTTTCACCCAATCTTGATGATACTTGGTGGTAATGATCAGTACACAAATCCACTTGGCTCACCAAATTTTGTTCTTCTAGGTTGAAGCGTTCGTCTACAGTAGCAGTTTTTATATTTAGGTTTCCCTCTGTTCTCTCCTATATAGATATATGAATTTGGAACTCTAAATCCAACATGGTTTTTAGTAGCTCTTTGAAACTTGACAAAATAAAGGAGTTGTCAGTTTTGTTTCTATGGTTTGTTTCTTCTTCAAGTAGCCCTAGGCACAGACTGTGGAAAAGCACTTTCATTGAGAGGGGTTGCCAAGCTTCTAAGAAATAACGAGTTTCCGAAATACCAGCAAATATTTTTTCAGCCAATCTTGATGATACTTGTTGCTGATGATCAGTACACAAATCCCACTTGGCTCACCAAATTCTGTTCTTCTAGGTTGAAGCGTTCATCTACAGTAGCAGTTTTTATATTTAGGTTTCCCTCTGTTCTCTCCTATATAGATAGATGAATTTGGAACTCTAAATCCAACATGGTTTTTAGTAGCTCTTTGAAACTTGACAAAATAAGGAGTTCTCAGTTTTGTCTCTATGGTTTGTTTCCTCTTCAAGTAGCCCTAGGCACAGACTGTGGAAAACCACTTTCTTTGAGAGTGGTCGCCAAGCTTCTAAGAAATTACAAGTTTCCGAAATACCAGCATATATTGTTTCACCCAATCTTGATGATACTTGGTGGTAATGATCAGTACACAAATCCCACTTGGCTCACCAAATTTTGTTCTTCTAGTTTGAAGCTTTCGTCTACAGTAGCAGTTTTTATATTTAGTTTCCCTCTGTTCTCTCCTATATAGATAGATGAATTGGAACTCTAAATCCAACATGGTTTGTTGTAGCTCTTTGAAACTTCACAAAATAAAGGAATTCTGAGTTTTATCTCTGTGGTTTGTTCCTCTTCAAGTAGCCGTAGGCACAGACTGTGGAAAACCACTTTCATTGAGAGGGGTTGCCACGCTTCTAAGAAATAACGAGTTTCCGAAATACCAGCAAATATTTTTCACCAATCTCGATGATACTTGGTGGTAATGATCAGTACACAAATCCCACTTGGCTCACCAAATTTGTTCTTCTAGGTTGAAGCGTTCGTCTACAGTAGCAGTTTTTATATTTAGGGTTTCCCTCTGTTCTCTCCTTTATAGATAGATGAATTTGGAACTCTAAATCCAACATGGTTCGTAGTAGCTCTTTGAAACTTGACATAATAAAGGAGTTCTCAGTTTTGTCTCAATGGTTTGTTTCCTCCTAAAGTAGCCCTAGGCGCAGACTGTGGAAAAGCACTTTCATTGAGAGTGGTTGCCAAGCTTCTAAGAATTACAAGTTTCCGAAATATCAGCAAATATTTTTTCACCCAATCTTGATGATACTTGGTGGTAATGATCATTACACAAATCCCACTGGCTCACCAAATTTTGTTCTTCTAGTTTGAAGCTTTCGTCTACAGTAGCAGTTTTTATATTTAGGTTTCCCTCTGTTTCTCTCCTATATAGATAGATGAATTTGGAACTTTAAATCCAACATGGTTTGTAGTAGCTCTTTGAAACTTCACAAAATAAAGGAGTTCTGAGTTTTGTCTCTGTGGTTTGTTCCTCTTCAAGTAGCCCTAGGCAGAGACTGAGGAAAACCACTTTCATTGAGAGGGTTTGCCACGCTTCTAAGAAATAACGAGTTTCCGAAATACCAGCAAATATTTTTTCACCCAATCTTGATGATACTTGTTGCTAATGATCAGTACACAAATCCCATTTGGCTCACCAAATTTTGTTCTTCTAGGTTGAAGCGTTCGTCTACAGTAGCAGTTTTTATATTTAGGTTTCTCTCTGTTTTCTCCTATATAGATAGATGAATTTGGAACTCTAAATCCAACATGGTTTGTAGTGGCTCTTTGAAACGTGACAAAATAAAGGAGTTCTCTCTTTTGTCTCTATGGTTTGTTTCGTCTTCAAGTAGCCCTTGGCACAGACTGTGGAAGCACTTACATTGAGATGTGTTGTCAAGCTTCTAAGAAATAACGGTTTCCAAAATACCAGCAAATATTTTTCACCCAGTCTTGATGATACTTTGTGGTAATGATCAGTACACAAATCCCACTTGGCTCACCAATTTTGTTCTTCTAGGTTGAAGCGTTCGTCTACAGTAGCAGTTTTTATATTTAGGTTTCCCTCTGTTCTCTCCTGTATAGACAGATGAATTTGGAACTCTAAATCCAACATGGTTTGTACTAGCTCTTTGGAAACTTGAAAAATAAAAGCGTTCTCAGTTTTGTCTCTATGGATTGTTTCCTCTTCTCTTAGCCCTAAGCACAGACTGTGGAAAAGCACTTTCATTGAGAGGGGTTGCCAAGCTTCTAAGAAATAACGAGTTTCCGAAACACCAGCAAATGTTTTTTCACCCAATATTGATGATACTTGTTGCTGATGATCAGTACACAAATTCCCACTTGGCTCACCAAATTCTGTTCTTCTAGGTTGAAGCGTTCATCTACAGTAGCAGTTTTTATATTTAGGTTTCCCTCTGTTCTCTCATATATAGATAGATGAATTTGGAACTCTAAATCCAACATGGTTTGTAGTAGCTCTTTGAAACTTCACAAAATAAAGGAATTCTGAGTTTTATCTCTGTGGTTTGTTTCCTCTTCAAGTAGCCCTAGGCACAGACTGTGGAAAACCACTTTCATTGAGAGGGGTTGCCACGCTTCTAAGAAATAACGAGTTTCCGAAATACCAGCAAATATTTTTTCACCCAATCTTGATGATATTTGGTGGTAATGATCAGTACACAAATCCCACTTGGCTCACCAAATTTTGTTCTTCTAGTTTGAAGCTTTCGTCTACAGTAGCAGTTTTTATATTTAGGTTTCCCTCTGTTCTCTCCTATATAGATAGATGAATTTGGAACTTTAAATCCAACATGGTTTGTAGTAGCTCTTTGAAAACTTCACAAAATAAAGGAGTTCTGAGTTTTGTCTCTGTGGTTTGTTTCCTCTTCAAATAGCCCTAGGCACAGACTGTGGAAAACCACTTTCATTGAGAGGGGTTGCCACGCTTCTAAGAAATAACGAGTTTCCGAAATATCAGCAAATATTTTGTCACCCAATCTTGATGATACTTGTTGCTAATGATCAGTACAGAAATCCCACTTGGCTCACCAAATTTTGTTCTTCTAGGTTGAAGCGTTCGTCTACAGTAGCAGTTTTATATTTAGGTTTCTCTCTGTTGTCTCCTATATAGATAGATGAATTTGGAACTCTTAATCCAACATGGTTTGTAGTAGCTCTTCGAAACTTGACAAAATAAAGGAGTTCTCAGTTTTGTTTCTATGGTTTGTTTCCTCTTCAATAATCCCTAGGCACAGACTGTGGAAAAGCACTCTCATTGAGAGGTGTTGCCAATCTTTTAAGAAATAACGAGTTTCCGAAATACCAGCAAATATTTTTTCACCCAATCTTGATGATACTTGTTGCTAATGATCAGTACACAAATCCCACTTGGCTCACCAAATTTTGTTTTTCTAGGTTGAAGCGTTCGTCTACAGTAGCAGTTTTTATATTTAGGTTTCTCTCTGTTCTCTCCTATATAGATAGATGAATTTGGAACTCTAATTCCAACACGGATTGCAGTAGCTCTTTGAACCTTGACAAAATAAAGGAGTTCTCAGTTTGGTCCCTATGGTTTGTTTCGTCTTCAAGTAGCCCAAGGCACAGACTGTGGAAGCACTTTCATTGAGATGGGTTGCCAAGCTTCTAAGAAATATCGAGTTTCAAAAATACCAGCAAATATTTTTTCACCCAGTCTTGATGATACTTTGTGGTAATTATCAGTACACCAATCCCACTTGGCTCACCAAATTTTGTTCTTCTAGGTTGAAGCATTCGTCTACAGTAGCAGTCTTTATATTTAGACTTCCCTCTGTTCTCTCCTGTATAGATAGATGAATTTGGAACTCTAAATCCCACATGGTTTGTACTAGCTCTTTGAAACTTGAAAAATAAAAGCGTTCTCAGTTTTGTCTCTATGGATTGTTTTCTCTTCTCTTAGCCCTAGGCACAGACTGTGGAAAATCACTTTCATTGAGAGGGGTTGCCAAGCTTCTAAGAAATAATGAGTTTCCGAAATACCAGCAAATATTTTTTCACCCAATCTTGATGATACTTGTTGCTAATGATCAGTACACAAATCCCACTTGGCTCAACAAATTTTGTTCTTCTAGTTTGAAGCTTTCGTCTACAGTAGCAGTTTTTATATTTAGGTTTCCCTCTGTTCTCTCCTATATAGATAGATGAATTTGGAACTCTAAATCCAACATGTTTTGTAGTAGCTCTTTGAAACTTCACAAAATAAAGGAATTCTGAGTTTTTTCTCTGTGGTTTGTTTCCTCTTCAAGTAGCCCTAGGCACATACTGTGGAAAACCACTTTCATTGAGAGGGGTTGCCACGCTTCTAAGAAATAACGAGTTTCCAAAATACCAGCAAATATTTTTTCACCCCATCTCGATGATACTTGGTGGTAATGATCAGTACACAAATCCCACTTGGCTCACCAAATTTTGTTCTTCTAGGTTGAAGCGTTCGTCTACAGTAGCAGTTTTTATATTTAGGTTTCCCTCTCTTCTCTCCTATATAGATATATGAATTTGGAACTCTAAATCCCACATGGTTTGTAGTAGCTCTTTGAAACTTGACAAAATAAAGGAGTTCTCAGTTTTGTCTCAATGGTTTGTTTCCTCCTCAAGTAGCCCTAGGCACAGACTGTGGAAAAGCACTTTCATTGAGAGGGGTTGCCAAGCTTGTAAGAAATAACGAGTTTCCGAAATACCAGCAAATATTTTTTCACCCAATCTTGATGATACTTGGAGCTCATGATCAGTACACAAATCCCACTTGGCTCACCAAATTTTGTTCTTCTAGGTTGAAGCGTTCGTCTACAGTAGCAGTTTTTATATTTAGGTTTCTCTCTGTTCTCTCCTATATAGATAGATGAATTTGGAACTCTAATTCCAACACGGATTGCAGTAGCTCTTTGAAACTTGACAAAATAAAGGAGTTCTCAGTTTGGTCCCTATGGTTTCTTTCGTCTTCAAGTAGCCCAAGGCACAGACTGTGGAAGCACTTTCATTGAGATGGGTTGCCAAGCTTCTAAGAAATATCGAGTTTCCAAAATACCAGCAAATATTTTTTCACCCAGTCTTGATGATACTTTGTGGTAATGATCAGTACACCAATCCCACTTGGCTCACCAAATTTTGTTCTTCTAGGTTGAATCGTTCGTGTACAGTAGCAGTTTTTATATTTAGATTTCCCTCTTTCTCTCCTTTATAGATAGATGAATTTGGAACTCTAAATCCAACATGGTTTGTACTAGCTCTTTGAACCTTGAAAAATAAAAGCGTTCTCAGTTTTGTCTCAATGGATTGTTTCCTCTTCTCTTAGTCCTAGGCACAGACTGTGGAAAATCACTTTCATTGAGAGGGGTTGCCAAGCTTCTAAGAAATAACGAGTTTCCGAAATACCAGCAAATATTTTTTCACCCAATCTTGATGATACTTGTTGCTAATGATCAGTACACAAATCCCACTTGGCTCACCAAATTTTGTTCTTCTAGTTTGAAGCTTTGGTCTACAGTAGCAGTTTTTATATTTAGGTTTTCCTCTGTTCTCTCCTATATAGATGGATGAATTTGGAACTCTAAATCCAACATGTTTTGTAGTAGCTCTTTGAAACTTCACAAAATAAAGGAATTCTGAGTTTTATCTCTGTGGTTTGTTTCCTCTTCAAGTAGCCCTAGGCACAGACTGTGGAAAACCACTTTCATTGAGAGGGGTTGCCACGCTTCTAAGAAATAACGAGTTTCCGAAATACCAGCAAATATTTTTTCACCCAATCTCCATGATACTTGGTGGTAATGATCAGTACACAAATCCCACTTGGCTCACCAAATTTTGTTCTTCTACGTTGAAGCGTTCGTCTACAGTAGCAGTTTTTATATTTAGGTTTCCCTCTGTTCTCTCCTTTATAGATAGATGAATTTGGAACTCTAAATCCAACATGGTTTGTAGTAGCTCTTTGAAACTTGACAAAATAAAGGAGTTCTCAGGTTTGTCTCAATGGTTTGTTTCCTCCTCAAGTAGCCCTAGGCGCAGACTGTGGAAAAGCACTTTCATTGAGTGTGGTTGCCAAGCTTCTAAGAATTTAAAGTTTCCGAAATACCAGCAAATATTTTTTCACCCAATCTTGATGATACTTGGTGGTAATGATCAGTACACAAATCCCACTTGGCTCACCAAATTTTGTTCTTCTAGTTTGAAGCTTTCGTCTAGAGTAGCAGTTTTTATATTTAGGTTTCCCTCTGTTCTCTCCTATATAGATAGATGAATTTGGAACTTTAAATCCAACATGGTTTGTAGTAGCTCTTTGAAACTTCACAAAATAAAGGAGTTCTGAGTTTTGTCTCTGTGGTTTGTTTCCTCTTCAATTAGCCCTAGGCACAGACTGTGGAAAACCACTTTCATTGAGAGGGGTTGCCACGCTTCTAAGAAATAACGAGTTTCCGAAATACCAGCAAATATTTTTTTACCCAGTCTTGATGATACTTGTTGCTAATGATCAGTACACAAATCCCACTTGACTCACCAAATTTTGTTCTTCTAGGTTGAAGAGTTCGTCTACAGTAGCAGTTTTTATATCTAGGTTACCCTCTGTTCTCTCGTATATAGATATATGAATTTGGAACTCTAAATCCAACATGGTTTGTAGTAGCTCTTTGAAACTTGACAAAATAAAGGAGTTCTGAGTTTTGTCTCTGTGGTTTGTTTCCTCTTCAAGTAGCCCTAGGCACAGACTGTGGAAAACCACTTTCATTGAGAGGGGTTGCCACGCTTCTAAGAAATAACGAGTTTCCGAAATACCAGCAAATATTTTTTCACCCAATCTCGATGATACTTGGTGGTAATGATCAGAACACAAATCCCACTTGGCTCACCAAATTTTGTTCTTCTACGTTGAAGCGTTCGTCTACAGTAGCAGTTTTTATATTTAGGTTTCCCTCTGTTCTCTCCTTTATAGATAGATGAATTTGGAACTCTAAATCCAACATGGTTTGTAGTAGCTCTTTGAAACTTGACAAAATAAAGGAGTTCTCAGTTTTGTCTCAATGGTTTGTTTCCTCCTCAAGTAGCCCTAGGCGCAGATGTGGAAAAGCACTTTCAATGAGAGTGGTTGCCAAGCTTCTAAGAAATTACAAGTTTCCGAAATACCAGCAAATATTTTTTCACCCAATCTTGATGATACTTGGTGGTAATGATCAGTACACAAATCCCACTTGGCTCACCAAATTTTGTTCTTCTAGTTTGAAGCGTTCGTCTACAGTAGCAGTTTTTATATTTAGGTTTCTCTCTGTTCTCTCCTATATAGATAGATGAATTTGGAACTCTAAATCCAACATGGTTTGTAGTAGCTCTTCGAAGCTTGACAAAATAAAGGAGTTCTCAGTTTGGTCCCTATGGTTTGTTTCGTCTTCAAGTAGCCCAAGGCACAGACTGTGGAAGCACTTTCATTGAGATGTGTTGCCAAGCTTCTAAGAAATATCGAGTTTCCAAAATACCAGCAAATATTTTTTCACCCAGTCTTGATGATACTTTGTGGTAATGATCAGTACACCAATCCCACTTGGCTCACCAAATTTTGTTCTTCTAGGTTGAAGCGTTCGTCTACAGTAGCAGTTTTTATATTTAGATTTCCCTCTGTTCTCTCCTGTATAGATAGATGAATTTGGAACTCTAAATCCAACATGGTTTGTACTAGCTCTTTGAAACTTGAAAAATAAAAGCGTTCTCAGTTTTGTCTCTATGGATTGTTTCCTCTTCTCTTAGCCCTAGGCACAGACTGTGGAAAATCACTTTCATTGAGAGGGGTTGCCAAGCTTCTAAGAAATAACGAGTTTCCAAAACACCAGCAAATATTTTTTCACCCAATCTTGATGATACTTGGTGGTAGTGATCAGTACACAAATCCCACTTGCCTCACCAAATTTTGTTCTTCTAGTTTGAAGCTTTCGTCTACAGTAGCAGTTTTTATATTTAGGTTTCCCTCTGTTCTCTCCTATATAGATGGATGAATTTGGAACTTTAAATCCAACATGGTTTGTAGTAGCTCCTTGAAACTTCACAAAATAAAGGAGTTCTGAGTTTTGTCTCTGTGGTTTGTTTCCTCTTCAAGTTGCCCTACGCACAGACTGTGTAAGCACTTTCATTTAGATGGGTTGCAAAGCTGCTAAGAAATAACGTGTTTCCAAAATACCAGCAAATATTTTTTCACCCAATCTTGATGATACTTGGTGGTAATGATCAGTACACAAATCCCACTTGGCTCACCAAATTTTGTTCTTCTAGTTTGAAGCTTTCGTCTACAGAAGTAGTTTTTATGTTTAGGTTTCCCTCTGTTCTCTCCTATATAGATAGATGAATTTGGAACTCTAAATTCAACATGGTTTGTAGTAGCTCTTTGAAACTTCACAAAATAAAGGAATTCTGAGTTTTATCTCTGTGGTTTGTTTCCTCTTCCAGTAGCCCTAGGCACAGACTGTGGAAAACCACTTTCATTGAGAGGGGTTGCCACGCTTCTAAGAAATAACGAGTTTCCGAAATACCAGCAAATATTTTTTCACCCAATCTGGATGATACTTGTTGCTAATGATCAGTACACAAATCCCAGTTGGCTCACCAAATTTTGTTCTTCTAGGTTGAAGCGTTCGTCTACAGTAGCAGTTTTTATATTTAGGTTTCTCTGTGCTCTCTCCTATATAGATAGATGAATTTGGAACTCTAAATCCAACATGTTTTGTAGTAGCTCTTCGAAACTTGACACAATAAAGGAGTTCTCAGTTTTGTTTCTATGGTTTGTTTCCTCTTCAATAAGCCCTAGGCACAGACTGTGGAAAAGCACTCTCATTGAGAGGGGTTGCCAAGCTTTTAAGAAATAACGAGTTTCCGAAATACCAGCAAATATTTTTTCACCCAATCTTGATGATACTTGTTGCTAATGATCAGTACACAAATCCCACTTGGCTCACCAAATATGTTCTTCTAGGTTGAAGCGTTCGTGTACAGTAGCAGTTTTTATATTTAGGTTTCCCTCTGTTCTCTCCTATACAGATAGATGAATTTGGAACTCTAAATCCAACATGGTTTGTATTAGCTCTTTGAAACTTGACAAAACAAAGGAATTCTCCGATTTTTCTCTATGGTTTGTTTCCTCTTCAAGTAGCCCTAGGCACAGACTTTGGAAAAGCACTTTCATTGAGAGGGGTTGCCAAGCTTGTAAGAAATAACGAGTTTCCGAAATACCAGCAAATATTTTTTCACCCAATCTTGATGATACTTGGAGCTCATGATCAGTACACAAATCCCACTTGGCTCACCAAATTTTGTTCTTCTAGGTTGAAGCGTTCGTCTACAGTAGCAGTTTTTATATTTAGGTTTCTCTCTGTTCTCTCCTATATAGATAGATGAATTTGGAACTCTAATTCCAACACGGATTGCAGTAGCTCTTTGAAACTTGACAAAATAAAGGAGTTCTCAGTTTGGTCCCTATGGTTTCTTTCGTCTTCAAGTAGCCCAAGGCACAGACTGTGGAAAAGCACTTTCATTGAGATGGGTTGCCAAGCTTCTAAGAAATATCGAGTTTCCAAATTACCAGCAAATATTTTTTCACCCAATCTTGATGATACTTGCTGGAAATGATCAGTACACAGATCCCACTTGGCTCACCAAATTTTGCTCTTCTAGGTTGAAGCGTTCGTCTACAGTAGTCGTTTTTATATTTAGGTTTCACTCTGTTCTCTCATATATACATAGATGAATTTGGAACTCTAAATCCAACATGGTGTGTAGTAGCTCTTTGAAACTTGACAAAATAAAGAATTCTGAGTTTTGTCTCTATGGTTTGTTTCATCTTCAAGTAACCCTAGGCGCAGACTGTGGAAAAGCACTTTCATTGAGAGGGGTTGCCAAGCTTCTAAGAAATAACGAGTTTCCGATGTACCAGCAAATATTTTTTCACCCAATCTTGATGATAGTTGTTGCTAATGATCAGTACACAGATCCCACTTGGCTCACCAAATTTTGTTCTTCTAGGATGAAGCATTCTTCTACAGTAGCAGTTTTTATATTTAGGTTTCCCTCTGTTCTCTTCTATATAGAAAGATGAATTTGGAACTCTAAATCCAACATGGTTTGTAGTAGCTCTTTGAAACTTGACAAAATAAAGGAGTTCTCAGTTTTGTCTCTAGGGATTGTTTCCTCTTCAATTAGCACTAGGCACACACTGTGGAAAAGCACTTTCATTGAGAGGGGTTGCCAAGCTTCTAAGAAATAAGGAGTTTCTGAAATACCAGCAAATATTTTTTCACCCAATCTTGATGATACTTGGTGCTAACGATCAGTACACAAATCCCACTTGGCTCACCAAATTGTGTTCTTCAAGGTTGAAGCGTTCGCCTACAGTAGCAGTTTTTATATTTAGGTTTCCCTATGTTCTCTCCTATATAGACATATGAATTTGGAACTCTAAATCCAACGTGGTTTGTAGTAGCTCTTTGAAACTTGACAAAATAAAGGAGTTCTCAGTTTTGTCTCTATGGTTTGTTTCCTCTTCAAGTAGCCCTAGGCACAGACTGTGGAAAAGCACTTTCATTGAGAGAGTTTGCCAAGCTTCTAAGAAATTACAAGTTTCCGAAATACCAGCAAATATTTTTTCACCCAATCTTGATGATACTTGGTGGTAATGATCAGTACACAAATCCCAATTGGCTCACCCAATTTTGTTCTTCTAGGTTGAAGCGTTCGTCTACAGTAGCAGTTTTTATATTTAGGTTTCCCTCTGTTCTCTCCCATATAGACATATGAATTTGGAACTGTAAATCCAAAATGGTTTGTAGTAGCTCTTTGAAACTTGACAAAATAAAGGAGTTCTCAGTTTTGTCTCTATGGTTTGTTTCCTGTTCAAGTAGCCCTAGGCACAGACTGTGGAAAAGAACTTTCATTGAGAGAGTTTGCCAAGCTTCTAAGAAATTACAAGTTTCCGAAATACCAGCAAATATTTTTTCACCCAATCTTGATGATACTTCGTGGTAATGATCAGTACACAAATCCCAATTGGCTCACCCAATTTTGTTCTTTTAGGTTGAAGCGTTCATCTACAGTAGCAGTTTTTATATTTAGGTTTCTCTCTGTTCTCTCCTTTATAGATAGATGAATTTGGAACTCTAAATCCAACATGGATTGTAGTAGCTCTTTGAAACTTGACAAAATAAAGGAGTTCTCAGTTTTGTCTCTATTGTTTGTTTCCTCTTCAAGTATCCCTAGGCACAGACTGTGGAAAAGCACTTTCTTTGAGATGGGTTGCCAAGTTTCTAAGAAATAACGAGTTTCTGAAATACCAGCAAATATTTTTTCACCCAATCTTGATGATACTTGGTGGTAATGATCAATACCCAGATCCCATTTGGCTCACCAAATTTTGTTCTTCTAGGTTGAAGCGTTCGTCTACAGTAGCATTTTTATATTTAGGTTTACCTCTGTTCTCTCCTGTATAGATAGATGAATTTGGAACTCTAAATCCAACATGGTTTGTAGTAGCTCTTTGAAACTTGACAAAATAAAGGAGTTCTGAGTTTTGTCTCTATGGTTCGTTTTTTCTTCAAAAGGCCTAGGCAGAGACTGTGGAAAAGAACTTTAATTGAGAAGGGTTGCCAAGCTTCTAAAAAATAACAAGTTTCCGAAATACCAGCAAATATTTTTTCACCCAATCTTTATGATACATGTTGCTAAAGATCAGTACACAGATCCCACTTGGCTCCACCAATTTTGTTCTTCTAGGTTGAAGCGTTCGTCTACTGTAGCATTTTTTATATTTAGGTTTCACTCTGTTCTCTCATATATAGATAGATGAATTTGGAACTCTAAATCCAACATGGTTTGTAGTAGCTCTATGAAACGTGACAAAATAAAGGAGTTCTGAGATTTGTCTCTATGTTTTGTTTCCTCTTCAAATAGCCCTAGGCACAGACTGTGGAAAACCACTTTCATTGAGAGGTGTTGCCAAGCTTCTAAGAAATAACGAGTTTCCGAAATACCAGCAAATATTTTTTCACCCAATCTTGATGATACTTGGTGGGAATGATCAGTACACAGATCCCAGTTGGCTCACCAAATTTTGTTCTTCTAGTTTGAAACGTTCGTCTACAGTAGTCGTTTTTATATTAAGGTTTCACTCTGTTCTCTCATATATAGATAGATGAATTTGGAACTCTAAATCCAACATGGTTTGTAGTAGCTCCTTGAAACTTGATAAAATAAAGGAGTTCTCAGTTTTGTCTCTATGGTTTGTTTCCTCTTCAAGTAGCCCTAGGCGCAGACTCTGGAAACGCACTTTCATTGAGAGGGTTTGCCAAGCTTTTAAGAAATAACGAGTTTCCGAAGTACCAGCAAATATTTTTTCACCCAATCTTGATGATACTTGTTGCTAATGATCAGTACACATATCCCACTTGGCTCACCAAATTTTGTTCTTCTAGGTTGAAGCGTTCGTCTACAGTAGCAGTTTTTATATTTAGGTTTCCCTCTGTTCTCTCCTGTATAGATAGATGAATTTGGAACTCTAAATCCAACATGGTTTGTAGTAGCTCTTTGAAACTTGACAAAATAAAGGAGTTCTCAGTTTTGTCTCTATGGTTTGTTTCCTCTTCAAGTAGCACTAGGCACACACTGTGGAAAAGCACTTTCATTGAGAGGGGTTGCCAAGCTTCTAAGAAATAACGAGTTTCTGAAATACCAGCAAATACTTTTTCACCCAATCTTGATGATACTTATTGCTAATGATCAGTACACAAATCCCACTTGGCTCACCAAATTTTGTTCTTCTAGGTTGAAGCGTTCGTCTACAGTAGCAGTTTTTATATTTAGGTTTCACTCTGTTCTCTCATATATAGATAGATGAATTTGGAACTCTAAATCCAACATGGTTTGTAGTAGCTCTATGAAACTTGACAAAATAAAGAAGTTCTGAGATTTGTCTCTATGGTTTGCTTCCTCTTCAAATAGCCCTAGGCACAGACTGTGGAAAACCACTTTCATTGAGAGGTGTTGCCAAGCTTCTAAGAAATAACGAGTTTCCGAAATACCAGCAAATATTTTTTCACCCAATCTTGATGATACTTGGTTGGAATGATCAGTACACAGATCCCACTTGGCTCACCAAATTTTGTTCTTCTAGTTTGAAGCGTTCGTCTACAGTAGTCGTTTTTATATTTAGGTTTCACTCTGTTCTCTCATATATAGATAGAAGAATTTGGAATCTAAATCCAACATGGTTTGTAGCAGCTGTTTGAAACTTGACAAAATAAAGGAGTTCTGAGTTTTGTCTATATGGTTTGCTTCCTCTTCAAGTAGACCTAGGCACAGACTCTGGAAAAGCAATTTCATTGAGAGGGGTTGCCAAGCTTCTAAGAAATAACGAGTTTCCGAAGTACCAGCAAATATTTTTTCACCCAATCTTGATGATACTTGTTGCTAATGATCAGTACACAGATCCCACTTGGCTCACCAAATTTTGTTCTTCTAGGTTGAAGCGTTCGTCTACAGTAGCAGTTTTCATATTTAGGTTTCCCTCTGTTCTCTCCTGTATAGATAGATGAATTTGGAACTCTAAATCCAACATTGTTTGTAGTAGCTCTTTGAAACTTGACAAAATAAAGGAGTTCTCAGTTTTCTCTCTATGGATTGTTTCCTCTTCAATTAGCACTAGGCACACACTGTGGAAAAGCACTTTCATTAAAAGGGTTGCCAAGCTTCTAAGAAATAACGAGTTTCTGAAATACCAGCAAATATTTTTTCACCCATTCTTGATGATACTTGTTGCTAATGATCAGTACACAAATCCCACTTGGCTCACCAAATTGTGTTCTGCTAGGTTGAAGCTTTCGCCTACAGTAGCAGTTTTTATATTTAGGTTTCCCTCTGTTCTGTCCTATATAGATATATGAATTTGAAACTCTAAATCCAACATGGTTTGTAGTAGCTCTTTGAAACTTGACAAAATAAAGGAGTTCTCAGTTTTGTCTCTATGGTTTGTTTCCTCTTCAAGTAGCCCTAGGCACAGACTGTGGAAAAGCACTTTCATTGAGAGAGTTTGCCGATCTTCTAAGAAATTACAAGTTTCCGAAATAGCAGCAAATATTTTTTCACCCAATCTTGATGATACTTGGTGGTAATGATCAGTACCCAAATCCCAATTGGCTCACCAAGTTTGATCTTCTAGGTTGAAGCGTTCGTCTACTGTAGCAGTTTTTATATTTAGGTTTCTCTCTGTTCTCTCCTATATAGATAGATGAATTTGGAACTCTAAATCCAACATGGATTGTAGTAGCTCTTTGAAACTTGACAAAATAAAGGAGTTCTCAGTTTTGTCTCTATGGTTTGTTTCCTCTTCAAGTATCCCTACGCACAGACTGTGGAAAAGCACTTTCATTGAGAGGGGTTGTCAAGCTTTTAAGAAATAACGAGTTTCCAAAATACCAGCAAATATTTTTTCACCCAATCTTGATGATGCTTGGTGGTAATGATCAGTACACAGATCCCACTTGGCTCACCAAATTTTCTTCTTCTAGGTTGAAGCGTTCGTCTACAGTAGCAGTTTTTATATTTAGGTTTCACACTGTTCTCTCATATATAGATAGATGAAGTTGGAACTCTAAATCCAACATGGTTTGTAGTAGCTCTTTGAAACTTGACAAAATAAAGGAGTTCTCAGTTTTGTTTCTATGGTTTGTTTCCTCTTCAAGAGGCCTAGGCACAGACTGTGGAAAAGCACTTTAATTGAGAGGGGTTGCCAAGCTTCTGAGAAATAACGAGTTTCCGAAATACCAGCAAATATTTTTTCACCCAAACTTGATGATACATGTTGCTAATGATCAGTACACAGATCCCACTTGGCTCACCAAATTATGTTCTTCTAGGTTGAACTTTCGTCTACAGTAGCAGTTTTTATATTTAGGTTTCCCTCTGTTCTCTCCTGTATAGATAGATGAATTTGGAACTCTAAATCCAACATGGTTTGTAGTAGCTCTTTGAAACTTGACAAAATAAGGAGTTCTCAGGTTTGTCTCTATGGATTGTTTCCTCTTCAATTAGCACTAGGCACACACTGTGGAAAAGCACTTTCATTGAGAGGGGTTGCCAAGCTTCTAAGAAATAACGAGTTTCTGAAATACCAGCAAATATTTTTTCACCCAATCTTGATGATACTTTTTGCTAATGATCAGTACACAAATCACACTTGGCTCACAAAATTGTGTTCTGCTAGGTTGAAGTGTTCGTCTACAGTAGCAGTTTTTATATTTAGGTTTCACTCTGTTCTCTCATATATAGATAGATGAATTTGGAACTCTAAATCCAACATGGTTTGTAGTAGCTCTATGAAACTTGACAAAATAAAGGAGTTCTGAGATTTGTCTCTATGTTTTGTTTCCTCTTCAAATAGCCCTAGGCACAGACTGTGGAAAACCACTTTCATTGAGAGGTGTTGCCAAGCTTCTAAGAAATAACGAGTTTCCGAAATACCAGCAAATATTTTTTCACCCAATCTTGATGATACTTGGTGGGAATGATCAGTAAACAGATCCCAGTTGGCTCACAAAATTTTGTTCTGCTAGGTTGAAGCGTTCTCCTACAGTAGCAGTTTTTATATTTAGGTTTCACTCTGTTCTCTCATATATGGATAGATGAATTTGGAACTCTAAATCCAACATGGTTTGTAGTAGCTCTATGAAACTTGACAAAATAAAGAAGTTCTGAGATTTGTCTCTATGGTTTGTTTCCTCTTCAAATAGCCCTAGGCACAGACTGTGGAAAACCACTTTCATTGAGAGGTGTTGCCAAGCTTCTAAGAAATAACGAGTTTCCAAAGTACCAGCAAATATTTTTTCTCCCAATCTTGATGATACTTGTTGCTAATGATCAGTACACAGATCCCACTTGGCTCACCAAATTTTGTTCTTCTAGGTTGAAGCGTTCGTCTACAGTAGCAGTTTTTATATTTAGGTTTCCCTCTGTTCTCTCCTGTATAGATAGATGAATTTGGAACTCTAAATCCAACATGGTTTGTAGTAGCTCTTTGAAACTTGACAAAATAAAGGAGTTCTCAGTTTTGTCTCTATGGTTTGTTTCCTCTTCAAGTAGCACTAGGCACACACTGTGGAAAAGCACTTTCATTGAGAGGGGTTGCCAAGCTTCTAAGAAATAACGAGTTTCTGAAATACCAGCAAATATTTTTTCACCCAATCTTGATGATACTTATTGCTAATGATCAGTACACAAATCCCACTTGGCTCACCAAATTTTTTTCTTCTAGGTTGAAGCGTTCGACTACAGTAGCAGTTTTTATATTTAGGTTTCACTCTGTTCTCTCATATATAGATAGATGAATTTGGAACTCTAAATCCAACATGGTTTGTAGTAGCTCTATGAAACTTGACAAAATAAAGAAGTTCTGAGATTTGTCTCTATGGTTTGTTTCCTCTTCAAATAGCCCTAGGCACAGACTGTGGAAAACCACTTTCATTGAGAGGTGTTGCCAAGCTTCTAAGAAATAACGAGTTTCCAAAATACCAGCAAATATTTTTTCACCCAATCTTGATGATACTTGGTGGGAATGATCAGTACACAGATCCCACTTGGCTCACCAAATTTTGTTCTTCTAGTTTTAAGCGTTCGTCTACAGTAGTCGTTTTTATACTTAGGTTTCACTCTGTTCTCTCATATATAGATAGATGAATTTGGAATCTAAATCCAACATGGTTTGTAGTAGCTCTTTGAAACTTGACAAAATAAAGGAGTTCTCAGTTATGTCTATATGGTTTGTTTCCTCTTCAAGTAGACCTAGGCGCAGACTCTGGAAAAGCACTTTCATTGAGAGGGGTTGCCAAGCTTCTAAAAAATAACGAGTTTCCGAAGTAACAGCAAATATTTTTTCACCCAATCTTGATGATACTTGTTGCTAATAATCAGTACACAGATCCCACTTGGCTCACCAAATTTTGTTCCTCTAGGTTGAAGCGTTCGTCTACAGTAGCAGTTTTTATATTTAGGTTTCACTCTGTTCTCGCATATATAGATAGATGAATTTGGAACTCTAAATCCAACATGGTTTGTAGTAGCTCTTTGAAACTTGACAAAATAAAGGAGTTCTGAGTTTTGTCTCTATGGTTTGTGTCCTCTTCAAGTAACCCTAGGCACAGACTGTGGAAAAGCACTTTCATTGAGAGAGTTTGCCAAACTTCTAAGAAATTACAAGTTTCCGAAATACCAGCAAATATTTTTTCACCCAATCTTGATGATACTTGGTGGTAATGATCAGTACACAAATCCCAATTGGCTCACCCAATTTTGTTCTTCTAGGTTGAAGCGTTCGTCTACAGTAGCAGTTTTTATATTTAGGTTTCTCTCTGTTCTCTCCTATATAGATAGATGAATTTGGAACTCTAAATTCAAAATGGATTGTAGTAGCTCTTTGAAACTTGACAAAATAAAGGAGTTCTCAGTTTTGTCTCTATTGTTTGTTTCTCTTCAAGTATCCCTAGGCACAGACTGTGGAAAAGCACTTTCATTGAGATGGGTTGCCAAGTTTCAAAGAAATAACGGGTTTCCAAAATACCAGCAAATATTTTTTCACCCAATCTTGATGATACTTTGTGGTAATGATCAGTACACAGATCCCATTTGGCTCACCAAATTTTGTTGTTCTAGGTTGAAGCGTTCATCTACAGTAGCAGTTTTTATATTTAGGTTTCACTCTGTTCTCTCATATATAGATAGATGAATTTGGAACTCTAAATCCCACATGGTTTGTAGTAGCTCTATGAAACTTGACAAAATAAAGGAGTTCTGATATTTGTCTTTATGGTTTGTTTCCTCTTCAAATAGCCCTAGGCACAGACTGTGGAAAACCACTTTCATTGAGAGGTGTTGCCAAGCTTCTAAGAAATAACGAGTTTCCGAAATACCAGCAAATATTTTTTCACCCAATCTTGATGATACTTGGTGGGAATGATCAGTACACAGATCCCAGTTGGCTCACCAAATTTTGTTCTTCTAGTTTGAAGCGTTCGTCTACAGTAGTTGTTTTTATATTTAGGTTTCACTCTGTTCTCTCATATATAGATAGATGAATTTGGAACTCTAAATCCAACATGGTTTGTAGTAGCTCTTTGAAACTTGACAAAATAAAGGAGTTCTCAGTTTTGTCTGTATGGTTTGTTTCCTCTTCAAGTAGCCCTAGGCGCAGACTCTGGAAAAGCACTTTCATTGAGAGGAGTTCCCAAGCTTCTAAGAAGTAACGAGTTTCCGAAGTACCAGCAAATATTTTTTCACCAATCTTGATGATACTTGTTGCTAATGATCAGTACACAGATCCCACTTGGCTCACCGAATTTTGTTCTTCTAGGTTGAAGCGTTCGTCTACAGTAGCAGTTTTTATATTTAGGTTTCCCTCTGTTCTCTCCTGTATAGATAGATGAATTTTGAACTCTAAATCCAACATGGTTTGTAGTAGCTCTTTGAAACTTGACAAAATAAAGGAGTTCTCAGTTTTGTCTCTATGGTTTGTTTCCTCTTCAAGTAGCACTAGGCACACACTGTGGAAAAGAACTTTCATTGAGAGGGGTTGCCAAGCTTCTAAGAAATAACGAGTTTCTGAAATACCAGCAAATATTTTTTCACCCAATCTTGATGATACTTGTTGCTAATGATCAGTACACAAATCCCACTTGGCTCACCAAATTTTGTTCTTCTAGGTTGAAGCGTCTGTCTACAGTAGCAGTTTTTATATTTAGGTTTCACTCTGTTCTCTCATATATAGATAGATGAATTTGGAACTCTAAATCCAACATGGTTTGTAGTAGCTCTATGAAACTTGACAAAATAAAGGAGTTCTGAGATTTGTCTCTATGGTTTGTTTCCTCTTCAAATAGCCCCAGGCACAGACTGTGGAAAACCACTTTCATTGAGAGGTGTTGCCAAGCTTCTAAGAAATAACGAGTTTCCGAAATACCAGCAAATATTTTTTCACCCAATCTTGATGATACTTGGTGGGAATGATCAGTACACAGATCCCAGTTGGCTCACCAAATTTTGTTCTTCTAGTTTGAAGCGTTCGTCTACAGTAGTTGTTTTTATATTTAGGTTTCACTCTGTTCTCTCATATATAGATAGATGAATTTGGAATTCTAAATCCAACATGGTTTGTAGTAGCTCTTTGAAACTTGACAAAATAAAGGAGTTCTCAGTTTTGTCTCTATGGATTGTTTCCTCTTCAATTAGCACTAGGCACACACTGTGGAAAAGCATTTTCATTGAGAGGGGTTGCCAAGCATCTAAAAAATAACGAGTTTCTGAAATACCAGAAAATATTTTTTCACCCAATCTTGATGATACTTGGTGGTAATGATCAGTACACAAATCCCACTTGGCTCACCAAATTGTGTTCTGCTAGGTTGAAGCGTTCGCCTACAGTAGCAGTTTTTATATTTAGGTTTCCCTCTGTTCTCTCCCATATAGACATATGAATTTGGAACTCTAAATCCAAAATGGTTTGTAGTAGCTCTTTGAAACTTGACAAAATAAAGGAGTTCTCAGTTTTGTCTCTATGGTTTGTTTCCTCTTCAAGTAGCCCTAGGCACAGACTGTGGAAAAGAACTTTCATTGAGAGAGTTTGCCAAGCTTCTAAGAAATTACAAGTTTCCGAAATACCAGCAAATATTTTTTCACCCAATCTTGATGATAGTTCGTGGTAATGATCAGTACACAAATCCCAATTGGCTCACCCAATTTTGTTCTTTTAGGTTGAAGCGTTCGTCTACAGTAGCAGTTTTTATATTTAGGTTTCTCTCTGTTCTCTCCTATATAGATAGATGAATTTCGAAATCTAAATCCAACATGGATTGTAGTAGCCCTTTGAAACTTGACAAAATAAAGGAGTTCTCAGTTTTGTCTCTATTGTTTGTTTCCTCTTCAAGTATCCCTAGGCACAGACTGTGGAAAAGCACTTTCATTGAGATGGGTTGCCAAGTTTCTAAGAAATAACGAGTTTCCAAAATACCAGCAAATATTTTTTCACCCAATCTTGATGATACTTGGTGGTAATGATCAGTACACAGATCCCATTTGGCTCACCAAATTTTGTTCTAGGTTGAAGCGTTCGTCTACAGTAGCAGTTTTTATATTTAGGTTTCACTCTGTTCTCTCATATATAGATAGATGAATTTGGAAATCTAAATCCAACATGGTTTGTAGTAGCTCTTTGAAACTTGACAAAATAAAGGAGTTCTGAGTTTTGTCTCTATGGTTTGTTTCCTCTTCAAAAGGCCTAGGCACAGACTGTGGAAAAGAACTTTAATTGAGAAGGGTTGCCAAGCTTCTAAAAAATAACAAGTTTCCGAAATACCAGCAAATATTTTTTCACCCAATCTTTATGATACATGTTGCTAAAGATCAGTACACAGATCCCACTTGGCTCCACCAATTTTGTTCTTCTAGGTTGAAGCGTTCGTCTACTGTAGCAGTTTTTATATTTAGGTTTCACTCTGTTCTCTCATATATAGATAGATGAATTTGGAACTCTAAATCCAACATGGTTTGTAGTAGCTCTATGAAACTTGACAAAATAAAGGAGTTCTGAGATTTGTCTCTATGTTTTGTTTCCTCTTCAAATAGCATTAGGCACAGACTGTGGAAAACCACTTTCATTGAGAGGTGTTGCCAAGCTTCTAAGAAATAACGAGTTTCCGAAATACCAGCAAATATTTTTTCACCCAATCTTGATGATACTTGGTGGGAATGATCAGTACACAGATCCCAGTTGGCTCACCAAATTTTGTTCTTCTAGTTTGAAGTGTTCGTCTACAGTAGCAGTTTTTATATTTAGTTTTCACACTGTTCTCTCATATATAGATAGATGAATTTGGAACTCTAAATCCAACATGGTTTGTAGTAGCTCTTTGAAACTTGACAAAATAAGGAGTTCTCAGTTTTGTCTCTATGGATTGTTTCCTCTTCAATTAGCACTAGGCACACACTGTGGAAAAGCACTTTCATTGAGAGGGGTTGCCAAGCTTCTAAGAAATAACGAGTTTCTGAAATACCAGCAAATATTTTTTCACCCAATCTTGATGATACTTGGTGGTAATGATCAGTACACGAATCCCAATTGGCTCACCAAATTTTGTTCTTCTAGGTTGAAGCGTTCGTCTACTGTAGCAGTTTATATATTTAGGTTTCACTCTGTTCTCTCCTATATAGATAGATGAATTTGGAACTAACTCTAAATCCAACATGGATAGTAGTAGCTTTTTGAAACGTGACAAAATAAAAGAGTTCTCAGTTTGTCTCTATGGTTTGTTTCCTCTTCAAGTATCCCTACGCACAGACTGTGGAAAAGCATTTTCATTGAGAGGGGTTGTCAAGCTTTTAAGAAATAACGAGTTTCCAAAATACCAGCAAATATTTTTTCACCCAATCTTGATGATACTTGGTGGTAATGATCAGTACACAGATCCCACTTGGCTCACCAAATTTTCTTCTTCTAGGTTGAAGCGTTCGTCCACAGTAGCAGTTTTATATTTAGGTTTCACACTGTTCTCTCATATATAGATAGATGAATTTGGAACTCTAAATCCAACATGGTTTGTAGTAGCTCTATGAAACTTGACAAAATAAAGAAGTTCTGAGATTTGTCTCTATGGTTTGTTTCCTCTTCAAATAGCCCTAGGCACAGACTGTGGAAAACCACTTTCATTGAGAGGTGTTGCCAAGCTTCTAAGAAATAACGAGTTTCCGAAGTACGAGCAAATATTTTTTCACCCAATCTTGATGATACTTGTCGGTAATGATCAGTACACTGTTCCCACTTGGCTCACCAAATTTTGTTCTTCTAGGTTGAAGCGTTCGTCTGCAGTAGCAGTTTTTTATTTAGGTTTCCCTCTGTTCTCTCCTGTATAGATAGATGAATTTGGAACTCTAAATCGAAAATGGTTTGTAGTAGCTCTTTGAATCTTGACAAAATAAAGGAGTTCTCAGTTTTGTCTCTATGGATTGTTTCCTCTTCAATTAGCACTAGGCACACACTGTGGAAAAGCACTTTCATTGAGAGGGGTTGCCAAGCTTCTAAGAAATAACGAGTTTCTGAAATACCAGCAAATATTTTTCACCCAATCTTGATGATACTTGTTGCTAATGATCAGTACACAAATCCCACTTGGCTCACCAAATTGTGTTCTGCTAGGTTGAAGCGTTCGCCTACAGTAGCAGTTTTTATATTTAGGTTTCCCTCTCTTCTCTCCTATATAGATATATGAATTTTGAACTCTAAATCCAACATGGTTTGTAGTAGCTCTTTGAAACTTGACAAAATAAAGGAGTTCTCAGTTTTGTCTCTATGGTTTGTTTCCTCTTCAAGTAGCCCTAGGCACAGACTGTGGAAAAGCACTTTCATTGAGAGAGTTTGCCAAGCTTCTAAGAAATTACAAGTTTCCGAAATACCAGCAAATATTTTTTCACCCAATCTAGATGATACTTGGTGGTAGTGATCAGTACACAAATCCCAATTGGCTCACCAAATTTTGTTCTTCTAGGTTGAAGCATTCGTCTACTGTAGCAGTTTTTATATTTAGGTTTCTCTCTGTTCTCTCCTATATAGATAGATGAATTTGGAACTCTAAATCCAACATGGATTGTAGTAGCTCTTTGAAACTTGACAAAATAAAGGAGTTCTCAGTTTTGTCTCTATGGTTTGTTTCCTCTTCAAGTATCCCTACGCACAGACTGTGGAAAATCACTTTCATTGAGAGGGGTTGTCAAGCTTTTAAGAAATAACGAGTTTCCAAAATGCCAGCAAATATTTTTTCACCCAATCTTGATGATACTTGGTGATAATGATCAGTACACAGATCCCACTTGGCTCACCAAATTTTCTTCTTCTAGGTTGAAGCGTTCGTCTACTGTAGCAGTTTTTAAATTTAGGTTTCACACTGTTCTCTCATATATAGATAGATGAATTTGGAACTCTAAATCCAACATGGTTTGTAGTAGCTCTTTGAAACTTGACAAAATAAAGGAGTTCTGAGTTTTGTCTCTATGGTTTGTTTCCTCTTCAGGAGGCCTAGGCACAGACTGTGGAAAAGCACTTTAATTGAGAGGGGTTGCCAAGCTTCTGAGAAATAACGAGTTTCCGAAATACCAGCAAATATTTTTTCACCCAAACTTGATGATACATGTTGCTAATGATCAGTACACAGATCCCACTTGGCTCACCAAATTATGTTCTTCTAGGTTGAAGCGTTCGTCTACAGTAGCAGTTTTTATATTTACGTTTCCCTCTGTTCTCTCCTGTATAGATAGATGAATTTGGAACTCTAAATCCAACATGGTTTGTAGTAGCTCTTTGAATCTTGACAAAATAAAGGAGTTCTCAGTTTTGTCTCTATGGATTGTTTCCTCTTCAATTAGCACTAGGCACACACTGTGGAAAAGCACTATCATTGAGAGGGGTTGCCAAGCTTCTAAGAAATAACGAGTTTCTGAAATACCAGCAAATATTTTTCACCCAATCTTGATGATACTTGTTGCTAATGATCAGTACACAAATCCCACTTGGCTCACCAAATTGTGTTCTGCTAGGTTGAAGCGTTCGCCTACAGTAGCAGTTTTTATATTTGGGTTTCCCTCTGTTCTCTCCTATATAGATATATGAATTTGGAACTCTAAATCCAACATGGTTTGTAGTAGCTCTTTGAAACTTGACAAAATAAAGGAGTTCTCAGTTTTGTCTCTATGGTTTGTTTCCTCTTCAAGTAGCCCTAGGCACAGACTGTGGAAAAGCACTTTCATTGAGAGAGTTTGCCAAGCTTCTAAGAAATTACATGTTTCCGAAATACCAGCAAATATTTTTTCACCCAATCTTGATGATACTTGGTGGTAATGATTAGTACACAAGTCCCAATTGGCTCACCAAA
This sequence comes from Callospermophilus lateralis, assembly GCF_048772815.1. Lineage (NCBI taxonomy): Eukaryota > Metazoa > Chordata > Mammalia > Rodentia > Sciuridae > Callospermophilus > Callospermophilus lateralis. The sequence continues at coordinate 83,802 of NW_027514795.1, read as the reverse complement.
TTTTGTTCTTCTAGGTTGAAGCGTTCGTCTACTGTAGCAGTTTTTATATTTAGGTTTCTCTCTGTTCTCTCCTATATAGATAGATGAATTTGGAACTCTAAATCCAACATGGTTTGTAGTAGCTCTTTGAAACTTGACAAAATAAAGGAGTTCTCAGTTTTGTCTCTATGGTTTGTTTCCTCTTCAAGTATCCCTACGCACAGACTGTGGAAAAGCACTTGCATTGAGACGGGTTGTCAAGCTTTTAAGAAATAACGAGTTTCCAAAATACCAGCAAATATTTTTTCACCCAATCTTGATAATTCTTGGTGGTAATGATCAGTACACAGATCCCACTTGGCTCACCAAATTTTCTTCTTCTATGTTGAAGCGTTCGTCTACAGTAGCAGTTTTTATATTTAGGTTTCACTCTGTTCTCTCATATATAGATAGATGAATTTGGAACTCTAAATACAACATGGTTTGTAGTAGCTCTTTGAAACTTGACAAAATAAAGGAGTTCTCAGTTTTGTCTCTATGGTTTGTTTCCTCTTCAAGAGCCCTAGGCGCAGACTCTGGAAAAGCACTTTCATTGAGAGGGGTTGTCAAGCTTCTAAGAAATAACGAGTTTCCGAAGTACCAGCAAATATTTTTTCACCCAATCTTGATGATACTTGTTGCTAATGATCAGTACACAGATCCCACTTGGCTCACCAAATTTTGTACTTCTAGGTTGAAGCGTTCGTCTACAGTAGCAGTTTTTATATTTAGGTTTCCCTCTGTTCTCTCCTGTATAGATAGATGAATTTGGAACTCTAAATCCAACGTGGTTTGTAGTAGCTCTTTGAAACTTGACAAAATAAAGGAGTTCTCAGTTTTCTCTCTATGGATTGTTTCCTCTTCAATTAGCACTAGGCACACACTGTGGAAAAGCACTTTCATTGAGAGGGTTTGCCAAGCTTCTAAGAAATAACGAGTTTCTGAAATACCAGCAAATATTTTTTCACCCAATCTTGATGATACTTGTTGCTAATGATCAGTACACAAATCCCACTTGGCTCACCAAATTGTGTTCTGCTAGGTTGAAGCGTTCGCCTACAGTAGCAGTTTTTATATTTAGGTTTCCCTCTCTTCTCTCCTATATAGATATATGAATTTGGAACTCTATTTCCAACATGGTTTCTAGTAGCTCTTTGAAACTTGACAAAATAAAGGAGTTCTCAGTTTTGTCTCTATGGTTTGTTTCCTCTTCAAGTAGCCCTAGGCACAGACTGTGGAAAAGCACTTTCATTGAGAGAGTTTGCCAAGCTTCTAAGAAATTACAAGTTTCCGAAATACCAGCAAATATTTTTTCACCCAATCTTGATGATACTTGGTGGTAGTGATCAGTACACAATTCCCAATTGGCTCACCAAATTTTGTTCTTCTAGGTTGAAGCATTCGTCTCCTGTAGCAGTTTTTATATTTTGGTTTCTCTCTGTTCTCTCCTATATAGATAGATGAATTTGGAACTCTAAATCCAACATGGATTGTAGTAGCTCTTTGAAACTTGACAAAATAAAGGAGTTCTCAGTTTTGTCTCTATGGTTTGTTTCCTCTTCAAGTATCCCTACGCACAGACTGTGGAAAAGCACTTTCATTGAGAGGGGTTGTCTTTAAGAAATAACGAGTTTCCAAAATACCAGCAAATATTTTTTCACCCAATCTTCATGATACTTGGTGGTAATGATCAGTACGCAGATCCCACTTGGCTCACCAAATTTTCTTCTTCTAGGTTGAAGCGTTCGTCTACCGTAGCAGTTTTTATATTTAGGTTTCACACTGTTCTCTCATATATAGATAGATGAATTTGGAACTCTAAATCCAACATGGTTTGTAGTAGCTCTTTGAAACATGACAAAATAAAGGAGTTCTGAGTTTTGTCTCTATGGTTTGTTTCCTCTTCAAGAGGCCTAGGCACAGACTGTGGAAAAGCACTTTAATTGAGAGGGGTTGCCAAGCTTCTGAGAAATAACGAGTTTCCGAAATACCAGCAAATATTGTTTCACCCAAACTTGATGATACATGTTGCTAATGATCAGTACACAGATCCCACTTGACTCACCAAATTATGTTCTTCTAGGTTGAAGCGTTCGTCTACAGTAGCAGTTTTTATATTTAGGTTTCCCTCTGTTCTCTCCTGTATAGATAGATGAATTTGGAACTCTAAATCCAACATGGTTTGTAGTAGCTCTTTGAAACTTGACAAAATAAAGGAGTTCTCAGTTTTGTCTCTATGGATTGTTTCCTCTTCAATTAGCACTAGGCACACACTGTGGAAAAGCACTTTCATTGAGAGGGGTTGCCAAGCTTCTAAGAAATAACGAGTTTCTGAAATACCAGCAAATATTTTTTCACCCAATCTTGATGATACTTGTTGCTAATGATCAGTACACAAATCCCACTTGGCTCACCAAATTGTGTTCTGCTAGGTTGAATCGTTCGCCTACAGTAGCAGTTTTTATATTTAGGTTTCCCTCTGTTCTCTCCTATATAGATATATGAATTTGGAACTCTAAATCCAAAATGGTTTGTAGTAGCTCTTTGAAACTTGACAAAATAAAGGAGTTCTCAGTTTTGTCTCTATGGTTTGTTTCCTCTTCAAGTAGCCCTAGGCACAGACTGTGGAAAAGCACTTTCATTGAGAGAGTTTGCCAAGCTTCTAAGAAATTACAAGTTTCCGAAATACCAGCAAATATTTTTTCACCCAATCTTGATGATACTTGGTGGTAATGATCAGTACACAAATCCGAATTGACTCACCAAATTTTGTTCTTCTAGGTTGAAGCGTTCGTTCTACAGTAGCAGTTTTTATATTTAGGTTTCTCTCTGTTCTCTCCAATATAGATAGATGAATTTGGAACTCTAAATCCAACATGGATTGTAGTAGCTCTTTGAAACTTGACAAAATAAAGGAGTTCTCAGTTTTGTCTCTATGGTTTGTTTCCTCTTCAAGTAGCCCTAGGCACAGACTGTGGAAAAGCACTTTCATTGAGAGGTGTTGCCAAGCTTCTAAGAAATAACGAGTTTCCAAAATACCAGCCAATAGTTTTTCACCCAATCTTGATGATACTTGGTGGGAATGATCAGTATACAGATCCCACTTGGCTCACCAAATTTTGTTCTTCTAGGTTGAAGCGTTCGTCTACAGTAGCAGTTTTTATATTTAGGTTTCACTCTGTTCTCTCATATATAGATAGATGAATTTGGAACTCTAAATCCAACATGGTTTGTAGTAGCTCTTTGAAACTTGACAAAATAAAGGAGTTCTGAGTTTTGTTTCTATGGTTTGTTTCCTCTTCAAGTAGCCCTAGGCACAGACTGTGGAAAAGCACTTTATTGAGAGGGGTTGCCAAGCTTCTAAGAAATAACGAGTTTCCAAAATACCAGCCAATAGTTTTTCACCCAATCTTGATGATACTTGGTGGGAATGATCAGTATACAGATCCCACTTGGCTCACCAAATTTTGTTCTTCTAGGTTGAAGCGTTCGTCTACAGTAGCAGTTTTTATATTTAGGTTTCACTCTGTTCTCTCATATATAGATAGATGAATTTGGAACTCTAAATCCAACATGGTTTGTAGTAGCTATTTGAAACTTGACAAAATAAAGGAGTTCTCAGTTTTCTCTCTATGGATTGTTTCCTCTTCAATTAGCACTAGGCACACATTGTGGAAAAGCGATTTCATTGAGAGGGGTTGCCAAGCTTCTAAGAAATAACGAGTTTCTGAAATACCAGCAAATATTTTTTCACCCAATCTTGAAGATACTTGTTGCTAATGATCAGTACACAAATCCCACTTGGCTCACCAAATTGCGTTCTGCTAGGTTGAAGGGTTCGCCTACAGTAGCAGTTTTTATATTTAGGTTTCCCTCTGTTCTCTCCTATATAGATATATGAATTTGGAACTCTAAATCCAACATGGTTTGTAGTAGCTCTTTGAAACTTGACAAAATAAAGGAGTTCTCAGTTTTGTCTCTATGGTTTGTTTCCTCTTCAAGTAGCCCTTGGCACAGACTGTGGAAAAGCACTTTCATTGAGAGAGTTTGCCGAGCTTCTAAGAAATTACAAGTTTCCGAAATACCAGCAAATATTTTTTCACCCAATCTTGATGATACTTGGTGGTAATGATCAGTACACAAATCCCAATTGGCTCACCAAATTTTGTTCTTCTAGGTTGAAGCGTTCGTCTGCTGTAGCATTTTTTATATTTAGGTTTCTCTCTGTTCTCTCCTATATAGATAGATGAATTTGGAACTCTAAATCCAACATGGATTGTAGTAGCTCTTTGAAAATTGACAAAATAAAGGAGTTCTCAGTTTTGTCTCTATGGTTTGTTTCCTCTTCAAGTATCCCTACGCACAGACTGTGGAAAAGCACTTTCATTGAGAGGGGTTGTCAAGCTTTTAAGAAATAACGAGTTTCTGAAATACCAGCAAATATTTTTTCACCCAATCTTGATGATACTTGTTGCTAATGATCAGTACACAGATCCCACTTGGCTCACCAAATTGTGTTCTGCTAGGTTGAAGCGTTCGCCAACAGTAGCAGTTTTTATATTTAGGTTTCCCTCTGTTCTCTCCTATATAGATAGATGAATTTGGAACTCTAAATCCAACATGGTTTGTAGTAGCTCTTTGAAACTTGACAAAATAAAGGAGTTCTGAGTTTTGTCTCTATGGTTTGTTTCCTCTTCAAGAGGCCTAGGCACAGACTGTGGAAAAGCACTTTAATTGAGAGGGGTTGCCAAGCTTCTGAGAAATAACGAGTTTCCGAAATACCAGCAAATATTTTTTCACCCAAACGTGATGATACATGTTGCTAATGATCAGTACACAGATCCCAATTGGCTCACCAATTTTGTTCTTCTAGGTTGAAGCGTTCGCCTACTGTAGCAGTTTTTATATTTAGGTTTCTCTCTGTTCTCTCCTATATAGATAGATGAATTTGGAACTCTAAATCCAACATGGATTGTAGTAGCTCTTTGAAACTTGACAAAATAAAGGAGTTCTCTGATTGTCTCTATGGTTTGTTTCCTCTTCAAGTAGTCCTAGGCACAGACTGTGGAAAACCAATTTCATAGAGAGGGGTTGCCAAGCTTCTAAGAAATAACGAGTTTCCGAAATATCAGCAAATATTTTTTCACCCAATCTTGATGATACTTGGTGGTAATGATCAGTACACAGTAACCACTTGGCTCACCAAATTTTGTTCTTCTAGGTTGAAGCGTTCGTCTACAGTAGTCGTTTTTATATTTAGGTTCCACTCTGTTCTCTCATATATAGATAGATGAATTTGGAACTATAAATCCAACATGGTTTGTAGTAGCTCTTTGAAACTTGACAAAATAAAGGAGTTCTGAGTTTTGTCTCTATGGTTTGTTTCCTCTTCAAGTAGCCCTAGGCTCAGACTCGGGAAAAGCACTTTCATTGAGAGGGGTTGCCAAGCTTCTAAGAAATGACGAGTTTCCGAAGTACCAGCAAATATTTTTTCAACCAATCTTGATGATACTGGTTGCTAATGATCAGTACACAAATCCCACTTGGCTCCCCAAATTCTGTTCTTCTAGGTTGAAGCGTTCGCCTACAGTAGAAGTTTTTATATTTAGGTTTCCCTCTGTTCTCTCATATATAGATATATGAATTTGGAACTCTAAATCCAACATGGTTTGTAGTAGGTCTTTGAAACTTGACAAAATAAAGGAGTTCTCAGTTTTGTCTCTATGGTTTGTTTCCTCTTCAAGTAGCCCTAGGCACAGACTGTGGAAAAGCACTTTCATTGAGAGAGTTTGCCAAGCTTCTAAGAAATTACAAGTTTCCGAAATACCAGCAAATATTTTTTCACCCAATCTTGATGATACTTGGTGGTAATGATCAGTACACAGATCCCACTTGGCTCACCAAATTTTGTTCTTCTAGGTTGAACCGTTCGTCTACAGTAGCAGTTTTTATATTTAGGTTTCTCTCTGTTCTCTCCTATATAAATAGATGAATTTGGAACTCTAAATCCAACATGGATTGTAGTAGCACTTTGAAACTTGACAAAATAAAGGAGTTCTCAGTTTTGTCTTTATGGTTTGTTTCCTCTTCAAGTAGCCCTAGGCACAGACTGTGGAAGCACTTTCATTGAGAGGGGTTGCCAAGCTTCTAAGAAATAACGAGTTTCTGAAATACCAGCAAATATTTTTTCACCCAATCTTGATGATACTTGGTGCTAATGATCAGTACACAAATCCCACTTGGCTCACCAAATTGTGTTCTGCTAGGTTGAAGCGTTCGCCTACAGTAGCAGTTTTTATATTTAGTTTTCCCTCTGTTCTCTCCTATATAGACATATGAATTTGGAACTCTAAATCCAACATGGTTTGTAGTAGCTCTTTGAAACTTGACAAAATGAAGGAGTTCTGAGTTTTGTCTCTATGGTTTGTTTCCTCTTCAAGAGGCCTAGGCACAGACTGTGGAAAAGAACTTTAATTGAGAAGGGTTGCCAAGCTTCTAAAAAATAACGAGTTTCCGAAATACCAGCAAATATTTTTTCAACCAATCTTGATGATACTTGGTGGGAATGATCAGTACACAGATCCCAGTTGGCTCACCAAATTTTGTTCTTCTAGTTTGAAGCGTTCGTCTACAGTAGTCGTTTTTATATTTAGGTTTCACTCTGTTCTCTCATATATAGATAGATGAATTTGGAACTCTAAATCCAACATGGTTTGTACTAGCTATTTGAAACTTGACAAAATAAAGGAGTTCTCAGTTTTCTCTCTATGGATTGTTTGCTCTTCAATTAGCACTAGGCACACATTGTGGAAAAGCACTTTCATTGAGAGGGGTTGCCAAGCTTCTAAGAAATAACGAGTTTCTGAAATACCAGCAAATATTTTTTCACCCAATCTTGAAGATACTTGTTGCTAATGATCAGTACACAAATCCCACTTGGCTCACCAAATTGTGTTCTGCTAGGTTGAAGGGTTCGCCTACAGTAGCAGTTTTTATATTTAGGTTTCCCTCTGTTCTCTCCTATATAGATATATGAATTTGGAACTCTAAATCCAACATGGTTTGTAGTAGCTCTTTGAAACTTGACAAAATAAAGGAGTTCTCAGTTTTGTCTCTATGGTTTGTTTCCTCTTCAAGTAGCCCTAGGCACAGACTGTGGAAAAGCACTTTCATTGAGAGAGTTTGCCGAGCTTCTAAGAAATTACAAGTTTCCGAAATACCAGCAAATATTTTTTTAACCAATCTTGATGATACTTGGTGGTAATGATCAGTACACAAATCCCAATTGGCTCACCAAATTTTGTTCTTCTAGGTTGAAGCGTTCGTCTGCTGTAGCAGTTTTTATATTTAGGTTTCTCTCTGTTCTCTCCTATATAGATAGATGAATTTGGAACTCTAAATCCAACATGGATTGTAGTAGCTCTTTGAAAATTGACAAAATAAAGGAGTTCTCAGTTTTGTCTCTATGGTTTGTTTCCTCTTCAAGTATCCCTACGCACAGACTGTGGAAAAGCACTTTCATTGAGAGGGGTTGTCAAGCTTTTAAGAAATAACGAGTTTCCAAAATACCAGCAAATATTTTTTCACCCAATCTTGATGATACTTGGTGGTAATGATCAGTACACAGATCCCACTTGGCTCACCAAATTTTCTTCTTCTAGGTTTAAGCGTTCGTCTACAGTAGCAGTTTTTATATTTAGGTTTCACTCTGTTCTCTCATATATAGATAGATGAATTTGGAACTCTAAATCCAACATGGTTTGTAGTAGCTCTTTGAAACTTGACAAAATAAAGGAGTTCTGAGTTTTGTCTCTATGGTTTGTTTCCTCTTCAAGAGGCCTAGGCACAGACTGTGGAAAAGCACTTTAATTGAGAGGGGTTGCCAAGCTTCTGAGAAATAACGAGTTTCCGAAATACCAGCAAATATTTTTTCACCCAAACGTGATGATACATGTTGCTAATGATCAGTACACAGATCCCACTTGGCTCACCAAATTATGTTCTTCTAGGTTGAAGCGTTCGTCTACAGTAGCAGTTTTTATATTTAGGTTTCCCTCTGTTCTCTCCTGTATAGATAGATGAATTTGGAACTCTAAATCCAACATGGTTTGTAGTAGCTCTTTGAAACTTGACAAAATAAAGGAGTTCTCAGTTTTGTCTCTATGGATTGTTTCCTCTTCAATTAGCACTAGGCACACACTGTGGAAAAGCACTTTCATTGAGAGGGGTTGCCAAGCTTCTAAGAAATAACGAGTTTCTGAAATACCAGCAAATATTTTTTCACCCAATCTTGATGATACTTGTTGCTAATGATCAGTACACAAATCCCACTTGGCTCACCAAATTGTGTTCTGCTAGGTTGAAGCGTTCGCCTACAGTAGCAGTTTTTATATTTAGGTTTCCCTCTGTTCTCTCCTATATAGATATATGAATTTGGAACTCTAAATCCAACATGGATGTAGTAGCTCTTTGAAACTTGACAAAATAAAGGAGTTCTCAGTTTTGTCTCTATGGTTTGTTTCCTCTTCAAGTAGCCCTAGGCACAGACACTGGAAAAGCACTTTCATTGAGAGAGTTTGCCAAGCTTCTAAGAAATTACATGTTTCCGAAATACCAGCAAATATTTTTTCACCCAATCTTGATGATACTTGGTGGTAATGATCAGTACACAAATCCCAATTGGCTCACCAATTTTGTTCTTCTAGGTTGAAGCGTTCGCCTACTGTAGCAGTTTTTATATTTAGGTTTCTCTCTGTTCTCTCCTATATAGATAGATGAACTTGGAACTCTAAATCCAACATGGATTGTAGTAGCTCTTTGAAACTTGACAAAATAAAGGAGTTCTCTGTTTTGTCTCTATGGTTTGTTTCCTCTTCAAGTAGTCCTAGGCACAGACTGTGGAAAACCAATTTCATAGAGAGGGGTTGCCAAGCTTCTAAGAAATAACGAGTTTCCGAAATATCAGCAAATATTTTTTCACCCAATCTTGATGATACTTGGTGGTAATGATCAGTACACAGTAACCACTTGGCTCACCAAATTTTGTTCTTCTAGGTTGAAGCGTTCGTCTACAGTAGTCGTTTTTATATTTAGGTTCCACTCTGTTCTCTCATATATAGATAGATGAATTTGGAACTATAAATCCAACATGGTTTGTAGTAGCTCTTTGAAACTTGACAAAATAAAGGAGTTCTGAGTTTTGTCTCTATGGTTTGTTTCCTCTTCAAGTAGCCCTAGGCTCAGACTCGGGAAAAGCACTTTCATTGAGAGGGGTTGCCAAGCTTCTAAGAAATGACGAGTTTCCGAAGTACCAGCAAATATTTTTTCAACCAATCTTGATGATACTGGTTGCTAATGATCAGTACACAAATCCCACTTGGCTCCCCAAATTCTGTTCTTCTAGGTTGAAGCGTTCGCCTACAGTAGAAGTTTTTATATTTAGGTTTCCCTCTGTTCTCTCATATATAGATATATGAATTTGGAACTCTAAATCCAACATGGTTTGTAGTAGGTCTTTGAAACTTGACAAAATAAAGGAGTTCTCAGTTTTGTCTCTATGGTTTGTTTCCTCTTCAAGTAGCCCTAGGCACAGACTGTGGAAAAGCACTTTCATTGAGAGAGTTTGCCAAGCTTCTAAGAAATTACAAGTTTCCGAAATACCAGCAAATATTTTTTCACCCAATCTTGATGATACTTGGTGGTAATGATCAGTACACAGATCCCACTTGGCTCACCAAATTTTGTTCTTCTAGGTTGAACCGTTCGTCTACAGTAGCAGTTTTTATATTTAGGTTTCTCTCTGTTCTCTCCTATATAAATAGATGAATTTGGAACTCTAAATCCAACATGGATTGTAGTAGCACTTTGAAACTTGACAAACTAAAGGAGTTCTCAGTTTTGTCTTTATGGTTTGTTTCCTCTTCAAGTAGCCCTAGGCACAGACTGTGGAAGCACTTTCATTGAGAGGGGTTGCCAAGCTTCTAAGAAATAACGAGTTTCCGAAATACCAGCAAATATTTTTTCACCCAATCTTGATGATACTTGATGGGAATGATCAATACACAGATCCCACTTGGCTCACCAAATTTTATTCTTCTAGGTTGAAGCGTTCGTCCACAGTAGCAGTTTTTATATTTAGGTTTCACTCTGTTCTCTCATATATAGATAGATGAATTTGGAACTCTAAATCCAACATGGTTTGTAGTAGCTCTTTGAAACTTGACAAAATAAAGAGTACTGAGTTTTGTTTCTATGGTTTGTTTCCTCTTCATGTACCCTAGGCACAGACTGTGGAAAACCACTTTCATTGAGAGGGGTGGCCAAGCTTCTAAGAAATAACGAGTTTCCGAAATATCAGCAAATATTTTTTCACCCAATCTTGATGATACTTGGTGGTAATGATCAGTACACAGTACCCACTTGGCTGACCAAATTTTGTTCTTCTAGGTTGAAGCGTTCGTCTACAGTAGCCGTTTTTATATTTAGGTTTCACTCTGTTCTCTCATATATAGATAGATGAATTTGGAACTCTAAATCCAACATGGTTTGTAGTAGCTCTTTGAAACTTGACAAAATAAAGGAGTTCTGAGTTTTGTCTCTATGGTTTGTTTCCTCTTCAAGAGGCCTAGGCACAGACTGTGGAAAAGCACTTTAATTGAGAGGGGTTGCCAAGCTTCTGAGAAATAACGAGTTTCCGAAATACCAGCAAATATTTTTTCACCCAATCTTGATGATACATGTTGCTAAATATCAGTACACAGATCTCACTTAGCTCACCAAATTATGTTCTTCTAGGTTGAAGCGTTCGTCTACAGTAGCAGTTTTTATATTTAGGTTTCCCTCTGTTCTCTCCTGTATAGATAGATGAATTTGGAACTCTAAATCCAACATGGTTTGTAGTAGCTCTTTGAAACTTGACAAAATAAAGGAGTTCTCAGTTTTGTCTCTATGGATTGTTTCCTCTTCAATTAGCACTAGGCACACACTGTGGAAAAGCACTTTCATTGAGAGGGGTTGCCAAGCTTCTAAGAAATAACGAGTTTCTGAAATACCAGCAAATATTTTTTCACCCAATCTTGATGATACTTGTTGCTAATGATCAGTACACAAATCCCACTTGGCTCACCAAATTGTGTTCTGCTAGGTTGAAGCGTTCGCCTACAGTAGCAGTTTTTATATTTAGCTTTCCTTCTGTTCTCTCCTATATAGATATATGAATTTGGAACTCTAAATCCAACATGGTTTGTAGTAGCTCTTTGAAACTTGACAAAATAAAGGAGTTCTCAGTTTTGTCTCTATGGTTTGTTTCCTCTTCAAGTAGCCCTCGACACAGACTGTGGAAAAGCACTTTCATTGAGAGGGGTTGCCAAGCTTCTAAGAAATAACGAGTTTCCGAAATACCAGCAAATATTTTTTCACCCAATCTTGATGATACTTGGTGGGAATGATCAGTACACAGATCCCACTTGGCTCACCAAATTTTGTTCTTCTATGTTGAAGCGTTCGTCTACAGTAGCAGGTTTTATATTTATTTTTCACTCTGTTCTCTCATATGTAGATAGATGAATTTGGAACTCTAAATCCAACATGGTTTGTAGTAGCTCTTTGAAACTTGACAAAATAAAGAGTTCTGAGTTTTGTTTCTATGGTTTGTTTCCTCTTGAAGTAGCCCTAGGCACAGACTGTGGAAAAGCACTTTCATTGAGAGGGGTTGCCAAGCTTCTAAGAAATAACGAGTTTCCGAAATATCAGCAAATATTTTTTCACCCAATCTTGATGATACTTGGTGGTAATGATCAGTACACAGTAACCACTTGGCTCACCAAATTTTGTTCTTCTAGGTTGAAGCGTTCGTCTACAGCAGTCGTTTTTATATTCAGGTTCCACTCTGTTCTCTCATATACAGATAGATGAATTTGGAACTCTAAATCCAACATGGTTTGTAGTAGCTCTTTGAAACTTGACAAAATAAAGGAGTTCTGATTTTTGTCTCTATGGTTTGTTTCCTCTTCAAGTAGCCCTAGGCGCAGACTCGGGAAAAGCACTTTCATTGAGAGGGGTTGCCAAGCTTCTAAGAAATAACGAGTTTCCGAAGACCAGCAAATATTTTTTCACCCAATCTTGATGATACTGGTCGCTAATGATCAGTACACAAATTCCACTTGGCTCACCAAATTGTGTTCTTCTAGGTTGAAGCGTTCGCCTACAGTAGAAGTTTTTATATTTAGGTTTCCCTCTGTTCTCTCCTATATAGATATATGAATTTGGAACTCTAAATCCAACATCGTTTGTAGTAGCTCTTTGAAACTTGACAAAATAAAGTAGTTCTCAGTTTTGTCTCTATGGTTTGTTTCCTCTTCAAGTAGCCCTAGGCACAGACTGTGGAAAAGCACTTTCATTGAAAGAGTTTGCCAAGCTTCTAAGAAATTACAAGTTTCCGAAATACCAGCAAATATTTTTTCACCCAATCTTGATGATACTTGGTGGTAATGATCAGTACACAAATCCCACTTGGCTCACCAAATTTTGTTCTTCTAGGTTGAAGCGTTCGTCTACAGTAGCAGTTTTTATATTTAGGATTCTCTCTGTTCTCTCCTATATAGACAGATGAATTTGGAACTTTAAATCCAACATGGATTTTAGTAGCTCTTTGAAACTTGACAAAATAAAGGAGTTCTCAGTTTTGTCTCTATGGTTTGTTTCCTCTTCAAGTATCCCTCGACACAGACTGTGGAAAAGCACTTTCATTGAGAGGGGTTGCCAAGCTTCTAAGAAATAACGAGTTTCCGAAATACCAGCAAATATTTTTTCACCCCATCTTGATGATACTTGGTGGGAATGATCAGTACACAGATCCCACTTGGCTCACCAAATTTTGTTCTTCTAGGTTGAAGCGTTCGTCTACAGTAGCAGTTTTTATATTTAGGTTTCAGTCTGTTCTCTCATATATAGATAGATGAATTTGGAACTCTAAATCCAACATGGTTTGTAGTAGCTCTTTGAAACTTGACAAAATAAAGAGTTCTGACTTTTGTTTCTATGGTTTGTTTCCTCTTCATGTAGCCCTAGGCACAGACTGTGGAAAACCACTTTCATTGAGAGGGGTGGCCAAGCTTCTAAGAAATAACGAGTTTCCGAAATATCAGCAAATATTTTTTCAGCCAATCTTGATGATACTTGGTGGTAAGGATCAGTACACAGTACCCACTTGGCTCACCAAATTTTGTTCTTCTAGGTTGAAGCGTTCGTCTACAGTAGCCGTTTTTATATTTAGGTTTCACTCTGTTCTCTCATATATAGATAGATGAATTTGGAACTCTAAATACAACATGGTTTGTAGTAGCTCTTTGAAACTTGACAAAATAAAGGAGTTCTGAGTTTTGTCTCTATGATTTGTTTCCTCTTCAAGAGGCCTAGGCACAGACTGTGGAAAAGCACTTTAATTGAGAGGGGTTGCCAAGCTTCTGAGAAATAACGAGTTTCCGAAATACCAGCAAATATTTTTTCACCCAATCTTGATGATACATGTTGCTAATGATCACTACACAAATCCCACTTGGCTTACCAAATTATGTTCTTCTAGGTTGAAGCGTTCGTCTACAGTAGCAGTTTTTATATTTAGGTTTCCCTCTGTTCTCTCCTGTATAGATAGATGAATTTGGAACTCTAAATCCAACATGGTTTGTAGTAGCTCTTTGAAACTTGACAAAATAAAGGAGTTCTCAGTTTTGTCTCTATGGATTGTTTCCTCTTCAAGTAGCCCTAGGCACAGACTGTGGAAAATCACTTTCATTGAGAGAGTTTGCCAAGCTTCTAAGAAATTACAAGTTTCCGAAATACCAGCAAATATTTTTTCACCCAATCTTGATGATACTTGGTGGTAATGATCAGTACCCAAATCCCAATTGGCTCACCAAATTTTGTTCTTCTAGGTTGAAGCGTTCGTCTACAGTAGCAGTTTTTATATTTAGGTTTCTCTCTGTTCTCTCCTATATAGATAGATCAATTTGGAACTCTAAATCCAACATGGATTGTAGTAGCTCTTTGAAACTTGTCAAAATAAAGGAGTTCTCAGTTTTGTCTGTATGGTTTGGTTCCTCTTCAAGTAGCCCTAGGCACAGACTGTGGAAAAGCACTTTCATTGAGAGGGGTTGCCAAGCTTCTAAGAAATAACGAGTTTCCAAAATACCAGCCAATAGTTTTTCACCCAATCTTGATGATACTTGGTGGGAATGATCAGTACACCGATCCCCCTTGGCTCACCAAATTTTGTTATTCTAGGTTGAAGCGTTCGTCTACAGTAGCAGTTTTTATATTTAGGTTTAACTCTGATCTCTCATATATAGATAGATGAATTTGGAACTCTAAATCCAACATGGTTTGTAGTAGCTCTTTGAAACTTGACAAAATAAAGAGTTCTGAGTTTTGTTTCTATGGTTTGTTTCCTCTTCAATTAGTACTAAGCACAGACTGTGGAAAACCACTTTCATAGAGAGGGGTTGCCAAGCTTCTAAGAAATAACGAATTTCCAAAATACCAGCCAATAGTTTTTCACCCAATCTTGATGATACTTGGTGGTAATGATCAGAACACAGTAACCACTTGGCTCACCAAATTTTGTTCTTCTAGGTTGAAGCGTTTGTCTACAGTAGTCGTTTTTATATTTAGGTTCCACTCTGTTCTCTCATATATAGATAGATGAATTTGGAACTCTAAATCCAACATGGTTTGTAGTAGCTCTTTGAAACTTGACACAATAAAGGAGTTCTGAGTTTTGTCTCTATGGTTTGTTTCCTCTTCAAGTAGCCCTAGGGCTCAGACTCGGGAAAAGCACTTTCATTTAGAGGGGTTGTCAAGCTTTTAAGAAATAACGAGTTTCCGAAGTACCAGCAAATATTTTTTCACCCAATCTTGATGATACTGGTTGCTAATGATCAGTACACAAATCCCACTTGGCTCCCCAAATTGTGTTTTTCTAGGTTGAAGCGTTCGCCTACAGTAGAAATTTTTATATTTAGGTTTCCCTCTGTTCTCTCATATATAGATATATGAATTTGGAACTCTAAATCCAACATGGTTTGTAGTAGCTCTTTGAAACTTGACAAAATAAAGGAGTTCTCAGTTTTGTCTCTATGGTTTGTTTCCTCTTCAAGTAGCCCTAGGCACAGACTGTGGAAGCACTTTCATTGAGAGGGGTTGCCAAGCTTCTAAGAAATAACTAGTTTCCGAAATACCAGCAAATATTTTTTCACCCAATCTTGATGATACTTGGTGGAAATGATCAGTACACAGATCCCACTTGGCTCACCAAATTTTGTTCTTCTAGGTTGAAGCGTTCGTCTACAGTAGCAGTTTTTATATTTAGGTTTCACTCTGTTCTCTCATATATAGATAGATGAATTTGGAACTCTAAATCCAACATGGTTTGTAGTAGCTCTTTGAAACTTGACAAAATAAAGAGTTCTGTGTTTTGTTTCTATGGTTTGTTTCCTCTTCATGTAGCCCTAGGCACAGACTGTGGAAAAACACTTTCATTGAGAGGGGTGGCCAAGCTTCTAAGAAATAACGAGTTTCCGAAATATCAGCAAATATTTTTTCACCCAATCTTGATGATACTTGGTGGTAATGATCAGTACACAGTACCCACTTGGCTCACCAAATTTTGTTCTTCTAGGTTGAAGCGTTCGTCTACAGTAGCCGTTTTTATATTTAGGTTTCACTCTGTTCTCTCATATATAGATAGATGAATTTGGAACTCTAAATGCAACATGGTTTGTAGTAGCTCTTTGAAACTTGACAGAATAAAGGAGTTCTCAGTTTTGTCTCTATGGATTGTTTCCTCTTCAATTAGCACTAGGCACACACTGTGGAAAAGCACTTTCATTGAGAGGGGTTGCCAAGCTTCTAAGAAATAACGAGTTTCGGAAATACCAGCAAATATTTTTTCACCCAATCTTGATGATACTTGTTGCTAATGATCAGTACACAAATCCCACTTGGCTAACCAAATTGTGTTCTTCTAGGTTGAAGCGTTCGTCTACAGTAGCAGTTTTTATATTTAGGTTTCTCTCTGTTCTCTCCTATATAGATAGATGAATTTGGAACTCTAAATCCAACATGGATTGTAGTAGCTCTTTGAAACTTGTCAAAATAAAGGAGTTCTCAGTTTTGTCTCTATGGTTTGTTTCCTCTTCAAGTAGCCCTAGTCACAGACTGTGGAAAAGCACTTTCATTGAGAGGGGTTGCCAAGCTTCTAAGAAATAACGAGTTTCCAAAATACCAGCCAATAGTTTTTCACCCAATCTTGATGATACTTGGTGGGAATGATCAGTACACAGATCCACCTTGGCTCACCAAATTTTGTTATTCTAGGTTGAAGCGTTCGTCTACAGTAGCAGTTTTTATATTTAGGTTTCACTCTGATCTCTCATATATAGATAGATGAATTTGGAACTCTAAATCCAACATGGTTTGTAGTAGCTCTTTGAAACTTGACAAAATAAAGAGTTCTGAGTTTTGTTTCTATGGTTTGTTTCCTCTTCACGTAGTCCTAGGCACAGACTGTGGAAGCACTTTCATTGAGAGGTGTTGCCAAGCTTCTAAGAAATAACGAGTTTCCGAAATACCAGCAAATATTTTTTCACCCAATCTTGATGATACTTGGTGGGAATGATCAGTACACAGATCCCACTTGGCTCACCAAATTTTGTTCTTCTAGGTTGAAGTGTTCGTCTACAGTAGCAGTTTTTATATTTAGGTTTCACTCTGTTCTCTCATATATAGATAGATGAATTTGGAACTCTAAATCCAACATGGTTTGTAGTAGCTCTTTGAAACTTGACAAAATAAAAAGTTCTGAGTTTTGTTTCTATGGTTTGCTTCCTCTTCATGTAGCCCTAGGCACAGACTGTGGAAAACCACTTTCATTGAGAGGGGTGGCCAAGCTTCTAAGAAATAACGAGTTTCCGAAATATCAGCAAATATTTTTTCACCCAATCTTGATGATACTTGGTGGTAATGATCAGTACACAGTACCCACTTGGCTCACCAAATTTTGTTCTTCTAGGTTGAAGCATTCGTCTACAGTCGCAGTTTTTATATTTAGGTTTCCCTCTGTTTTCTCCTGTATAGATAGATGAATTTGGAACTCTAAATCCAACATGGTTTGTAGTAGCTCTTTGAAACTGGACAAAATAAAGGAGTTCTCAGTTTTGTCCCTATGGATTATTTCCTCTTCAATTAGCACTAGGCACCCACTGTGGAAAAGCATTTTCATTGAGAGGGGTTGCCAAGCTTCTAAGAAATAACGAGTTTCCAAAATACCAGCAAATACTTTTTCATCCAATCTTGATGATACTTGTTGCTAATGATCAGTACACAAATCCCACTTGGCTCACCAAATTGTGTTCTGCTAGGTTGAAGCGTTCGCCTACAGTAGCAGTTTTTATATTTAGGTTTCTCTCTGTTCTCCTATATAGATAGATGAATTTGGAACTCTAAATCCAACATGGATTGCAGTAGCTCTTTGAAACTTGACAAAATAAAGGAGTTCTGAGTTTTGTCTCTATGGTTTGTTTCCTCTTCAAGAGGCCTAGGCACAGACTGTGGAAAAGAACTTTAATTGAGAAGGGTTGCCAAGCTTCTAAGAAATAACGAGTTTCCGAAATACCAGCAAATATTTTTTCACCCAATCTTGATGATACATGTTGCTAATGATCAGTACACAGATCCCACTTGGCTCACTAAATTTTGTTCTTCTAGGTTGAAGCGTTCGTCTACAATAGCAGTGTTTATATTTAGGTTTCCCTCTCTTCTCTCATATATAGATAGATGAATTTGGAACACTAAATCCAACATGGTTTGTAGTAGCTCTTTGAAACTGACAAAATAAAGGAGTTCTGAGATTTTTCTCTATGGTTTGTTTCCTCTTCAAGTAGCCCTAGGCACAGACTGTGGAAAACCACTTTCATTGAGAGGTGTTGCCAAGCTTCTAAGAAATAACGAGTTTCCGAAGTACCAGCAAATATTTTGTCACCCAATCTTGATGATGCTGGTTGCTAATGATCAGTACACAAATCCCACTTGGCTCACCAAATTGTGTTCTTCTATGTTGAAGCGTTCGCCTACAGTAGAAGTTTTTATATTTAGGTTTCCCTCTGTTCTCTCTTATATAGATATATGAATTTGGAACTCTAAATCCAAAATGGTTTGTAGTAGCTCTTTGAAACTTGACAAAATAAAGGAGTTCTCAGTTTTGTCTCTATGGTTTGTTTCCTCTTCAAGTAGCCCTAGGCACAGACTGTGGAAAAGCACTTTCATTGAGAGAGTTTGCCAAGCTTCTAAGAAATTACAAGTTTCCGAAATACCAGCAAATATTTTTTCACCCAATCTTGATGATACTTGGTGGTAATGATCAGTACACAGATCCCACTAGGCTCACCAAATTTTGTTCTTCTAGGTTGAAGCGTTCGTCTACAGTAGCAGTTTTTATATTTAGGTTTCTCTCTGTTCTCTCCTATATAGATAGATGAATTTGGAACTCTAAATCCAACATGGATTGTAGTAGCTCTTTGAAACTTGACAAAATAAAGGAGTTCTCAGTTTTGTCTCTATGGTTTGTTTCCTCTTCAAGTAGCCCTATGCACAGACTGTGGAAAAGCACTTTCATGAGAGGGGTTGCCAAGCTTCTAAGAAATAACGAGTTTCCGAAATACCAGCAAATATTTTTTCACCCAATCTTGATGATACTTGGTGGGAATGATCAGTACACAGTTCCCACTTGGTACACCAAATTTTGTTCTTCTAGGTTGAAGCGTTCGTCTACAGTAGCAGTTTTTGTATTTAGGTTTCACTCTGTTCTCTCCTATATAGATAGATGAATTTGGAACTCTAAATCCAACATGGTTTGTAGTAGCTCTTTGAAACTTGACAAAATAAAGAGTTCTGAGTTTTGTTTCTATGGTTAGTTTCCTCTTCAAGTAGCCCTAGGCACAAACTGTGGAAAACCACTTTCATTCAGTGGGGTTGCCAAGCTTCTAAGAAATAACGAGTTTCCGAAATATCAGCAAATATTTTTTCACCCAATCTTGATGATACTTGGTGGTAATGATCAGTACACAGTACCCACTTGGCTCACCAAATTTTATTCTTCTAGGTTGAAGCGTTCGTCTACAGTAGCCGTTTTTATATTTAGGTTTCACTCTGTTCTCTCATATATAGATAGATGAATTTGGAACTCTAAATCCAACATGGTTTGTAGTAGCTCTTTGAAACTTGACAAAATAAAGGAGTTCGGAGTTTTGTCTCTATGGTTGTTTCCTCTTCAAGTAGCCCTAGGCGCAGACTGTGGAAAAGCACTTTCATTGAGAGGGGTTGACAAGCTTCTAAGAAATAACGAGATTCCGAAGTACCAGCAAATATTTTTTCACCCAATCTTGATGATACTTGTTGCTAATGATCAGTACACAAATCCCACTTGGCTCACCAAATTTTGTTCTTCTAGGTTGAAGCGTTCGTCTACAGTAGCAGTTTTTATATTTAGGTTTCACTCTGTTCTCTCATATATAGATAGATGAATTTGGAACTCTAAATCCAACATGGTTTGTAGTAGCTCTTTGAAACTTGACAATATAAAGGAGTTCTGAGATTTGACTCTATGGTTTGTTTCCTCTTCAAGTATCCCTAGGCACAGACTGTGGAAAACCACTTTCATTGAGAGGGGTTGCCAAGCTTCTAAGAAATAACGAGTTTCCGAAATACCAGCAAATATTTTTTCACCCAATCTTGATGATACTTGGTGGTAATGATCAGTACACAGATCCCACTTGGCTCACCAAATTTTGTTCTTCTAGGTTGAAGCGTTCGTCTACAGTAGCCGTTTTTATATTTAGGTTTCACTCTGTTCTCTCATATATAGATAGATGAATTTGGAACTCTAAATCCAACATGGTTTGTAGTAGCTCTTTGAAACTTGACAAAATAAAGGAGTTCTGAGTTTTGTCTCTATGGTTGTTTCCTCTTCAAGTAGCCCTAGGCGCAGACTGTGGAAAAGCACTTTCATTGAAAGGGGTTCCCAAGCTTCTAAGAAATAACGAGTTTCCGAAGTACCAGCAAATATTTTTTCACCCAATCTTGATGATACTTCGTGGGAATGATCAGTACACAGATCCCACTTGGTACACCAAATTTTGTTCTTCTAGGTTGAAGCGTTCGTCTACAGTAGCAGTTTTTGTATTTAGGTTTCACTCTGTTCTCTCCTATATAGATAGATGAATTTGAAACTCTAAATCCAACATGGTTTGTAGTAGCTCTTTGAAACTTGACAAAATAAAGAGTTCTGAGTTTTGTTTCTATGGTTTGTTTCCTCTTCAAGTAGCCCTAGGCACAGACTGTGGAAAACCACTTTCATTCAGTGGGGTTGCCAAGCTTCTAAGAAATAACGAGTTTCCAAATACCAGCAAATATTTTTTCACCCAATCTTGATGATACTTGGTGGTAATGATCAGTACACAGATCCCACTTGGCTCACCAAATTTTGTTCTTCTAGGTTGAAGCGTTCGTCTACAGTAGCAATTTTTATATTTAGGTTTCACTCTGTTCTCTCTTATATAGATAGATGAATTTGGAACTCTAAATCCAACATGGTTTGTAGTAGCTCTTTGAAACTTGACAAAATAAAGGAGTTCTGAGTTTTGTCTATATCGTTTGTTTCCTCTTCAAGAGGCCTAGGCAAAGACTGTGGAAAAGAACTTTAATTGAGAAGGGTTGCCAAGCTTCTAAGAAATAACGAGTTTCCGAAATACCAGCAAATATTTTTTCACCCAATCTTGATGATACATGTTGCTAATGATCAGTACACAGATCCCACATGGCTCACCAAATTTTCTTCTTCTAGGTTGAAGCGTTCGTCTACAGTACCAGTTTTTATATTTAGGTTTCACTCTGTTCTCTCATATATAGATAGATGAATTTGGAACTCTAAATCCAACATGGTTGTAGTAGTTCTTTGAAACTTGACAAAATAAAGGAGTTCTCAGTTTTGTCTCTATGGTTTGTTTCCTCTTCAAGTATCCCTAGGCACAGACTGTGGAAAAGCACTTCCATTGAGAGGTGTTGCCAAGCTTCTAAGAAATAACGAGTTTCCGAAATGCCAGCAAATATTTTTTCACCCAATCTTGATGATACTTGGTGATAATGATCAGTACACAGATCCCACTTGGCTCACCAAATTTTTTTCTTCTAGGTTGAAGCGTTAGTCTACAGTAGTCGTTTTTATATTTAGGATTCACTCTGTTCTCTCATATATAGATAGATGAATTTGGACTCTAAATCCAACATGTTTTGTAGTAGCTCTTTGAAACTTGACAAAATAAAGGAATTCTGAGTTTTGTCTCTATGGATTGTTTCCTCTTCAAGTAGCCCTAGGCGCAGACTCTGGAAAAGCATTTTCATTGAGAGGGGTTGCCAAGCTTCTAAGAAATAACGAGTTTCCGAAGTACCAGCAAATATTTTTTCACCCAATCTTGATGATACTGGTTGCTAATGATCTGTACACAAATCCCACTTGGCTCACCAAATTGTGTTCTTCTAGGTTTAAGCGTTCGTCTATAGTAGCAGTTTTTATATTTAGGTTTCTCTCTGTTCTCTCCTATATAGATATATGAATTTGGAACTCTAAATCCAACATGGTTTGTAGTAGCTCTTTGAAACTTGACAAAATAAAGGAGTTCTCAGTTTTGTCTCTTTGGTTTGTTTCCTCTTCAAGTAGCCCTAGGCACAGACTGTGGAAAAGCAGTTTAATTGAGAGAGTTAGCCAAGCTTCTAAGAAATTACAAGTTTCCGAAATACCAGCAAATATTTTTTCACCCAATCTTGATGATACTTGGTGGTAATGATCAGTACACAAATCCCAATTGGCTCACCAAATTTTGTTCTTCTAGGTTGAAGCGTTCGTCTACAGTAGCAGTTTTTATATTTAGGTTTCTCTCTGTTCTCTCCTATATAGATAGATGAATTTGGAACTCTAAATCCAACATGGATTGCAGTAGCTCTTTGAAACTTGACAAAATAAAGGAGTTCTGAGTTTTGTCTCTATGGTTTGTTTCCTCTTCAAGTATCCCTAGACACAGACTGTGGAAAAGCACTTTCATAGAGAGGGGTTGCCATGCTTCTAAGAAATAACGAGTTTCCAAAATACCAGCAAATATTTTTTCACCCAATCTTGATGATACTTGGTGGTAATGATCAGTACACAGATCCCACTTGGCTCATCAAATTTTGTTCTTCTAGGTTGAAGCGTTCGTCTACAGTAGCAGTTTTTATATTTAGGTTTCACTCTGTTCTCTCATATATAGATAGATGAATTTGGAACTCTAAATCCAACATGGTTTGTAGTAGCTCTTTGAAACTTGACAAAATAAAGGAGTTCTGAGTTTTGTCTATATCGTTTGTTTCCTCTTCAAGAGGCCTAGGCAAAGACTGTGGAAAAGAACTTTAATTGAGAAGGGTTGCCAAGCTTCTAAGAAATAACGAGTTTCCGAAATACCAGCAAATATTTTTTCACCCAATCTTGATGATACATGTTGCTAATGATCAGTACACAGATCCCACATGGCTCACCAAATTTTCTTCTTCTAGGTTGAAGCGTTCGTCTACAGTAGCAGTTTTTATATTTAGGTTTCACTCTGTTCTCTCATATATAGATAGATGAATTTGGAACTCTAAATCCAACATGGTTGTAGTAGTTCTTTGAAACTTGACAAAATAAAGGAGTTCTCAGTTTTGTCTCTATGGTTTGTTTCCTCTTCAAGTATCCCTAGGCACAGACTGTGGAAAAGCACTTCCATTGAGAGGTGTTGCCAAGCTTCTAAGAAATAACGAGTTTCCAAAATACCAGCAAATATTTTTTCACCCAATCTTGATGATACTTGGTGATAATGATCAGTACACAGATCCCACTTGGCTCACCAAATTTTTTTCTTCTAGGTTGAAGCGTTAGTCTACAGTAGTCGTTTTTATATTTAGGATTCACTCTGTTCTCTCATATATAGATAGATGAATTTGGACTCTAAATCCAACATGTTTTGTAGTAGCTCTTTGAAACTTGACAAAATAAAGGAATTCTGAGTTTTGTCTCTATGGATTTTTTCCTCTTCAAGTAGCCCTAGGCGCAGACTCTGGAAAAGCATTTTCATTGAGAGGGGTTGCCAAGCTTCTAAGAAATAACGAGTTTCCGAAGTACCAGCAAATATTTTTTCACCCAATCTTGATGATACTGGTTGCTAATGATCTGTACACAAATCCCACTTGGCTCACCAAATTGTGTTCTTCTAGGTTTAAGCGTTCGTCTATAGTAGCAGTTTTTATATTTAGGTTTCTCTCTGTTCTCTCCTATATAGATAGATGAATTTGGAACTCTAAATCCAACATGGATTGTAGTAGCTCTTTGAAACTTGACAAAATAAAGGAGTTCTCAGTTTTGTCTCTATGGTTTGTTTCCTCTTCAAGTAGCCCTAGGCACAGACTGTGGAAGCACTTTCATTGAGATGGGTTGCCAAGCTTCTAAGAAATAACGTGTTTCCAAAATACCAGCAAATATTTTTTTCACCCAATCTTGATGATACATGTTGCTAATGATCAGTACACAAATCCCACTTGGCTCACCAAATTTTGTTCTTCTAGGTTGAAGCGTTTGTCTACAGTAGTCGTTTTTATAGTTAGGTTTCACTCTGTTCTCTCATATATAGATAGATGAATTTGGAAATCTAAATCCAACATGGTTTGTAGTAGCTCTTTGAAACTTGACAAAATAAAGGAGTTCTGAGTTTTGTCTTTATGGTTTGTTTCCTCTTCAAGTAGCCCTAGGCGCAGACTCTGGAAAAGCACTTTCATTGAGAGGGGTTGCCAAGCTTCTAGGAAATAACGAGTTTCCGAAGTACCAGCAAATATTTTGTCACCCAATCTTGATGATACTGGTTGCTAATGATCAGTACACAAATCCCACTTGGCTCACCAAATTGTGTTCTTCTAGGTTGAAGCGTTCGCCTACAGTAGCAGTTTTTATATTTAGGTTTCCCTCTGTTCTCTCCTATATAGATATATGAATTTGGAACTCTAAATCCAAAATGGTTTGTAGTAGCTCTTTGAAACTTGACAAAATAAAGGAGTTCTCAGTTTTGTCTCTATGGTTTGTTTCCTCTTCAAGGAGCCCTAGGCACAGACTGTGGAAAAGCACTTTCAATGAGAGAGTTTGCCAGGCTTCTAAGAAATTACAAGTTTCCGAAATACCAGCAAATATTTTTTCACCCAATCATGATGATACTTGGTGGTAATGATCAGTACACAGATCCCACTTTGCTCACCATATTTTGTTCTTCTAGGTTGAAGCGTTCGTCTACAGTAGCAGTTTTTATATTTAGGTTTCTCTCTGTTCTCTCCTATATAGATAGATGAATTTGGAACTCTAACTCCAACATGGATTGTAGTAGCTCTTTGAAACTTGACAAAAAAAAGGGGTTCTCAGTTTTGTCTCTATGGTTTGTTTCCTCTTCAAGTAGCCCTATGCACAGACTGTGGAAAAGCACTTTCATGAGAGGGGTTGCCAAGCTTCTAAGAAATAACGAGTTTCCGAAATACCAGCAAATATTTTTTCACCCAATCTTGATGATACTTGGTGGGAATGATCAGTACACAGATCCCACTTGGTACACCAAATTTTGTTCTTCTAGGTTGAAGCGTTCGTCTACAGTAGCAGTTTTTGAATTTAGGTTTCACTCTGTTCTCTCATATATAGATAGATGAACTTGGAACTCTAAATCCAACATGGTTTGTAGTAGCTCTTTGAAACTTGACAAAATAAAGAGTTCTGAGTTTTGTTTCTATGGTTTGTTTCCTCTTCAAGTAGCCCTAGGCACAGCCTGTGGAAAACCACTTTCATTGAGTGGGGTTGCCAAGCTTCTAAGAAATAACGAGTTTCCGAAATATCAGCAAATATTTTTTCACCCTATCTTGATGATACTTGGGGGTAATGATCAGTACACAGATCCCACTTGGCTCACAAAATTTTATTCTTCTAGGTTGAAGCGTTCGTCTACAGTAGCCGTTTTTTTATTTAGGTTTCACTCTGTTCTCTCATATATAGATAGATGAATTTGGAACTCTAAATCCAACATGGTTTGTAGTAGCTCTTTGAAACTTGACAAAATAAAGGAGGTCTCAGTTTTGTCTCTATGGATTGTTTCCTCTTCAATTAGCACTAGGCACACACTGTGGAAAAGCACTTTCATTGAGAGAGTTTGCCAGGCTTCTAAGAAATTACAAGTTTCCGAAATACCAGCAAATATTTTTTCACCCAATCATGATGATACTTGGTGGTAATGATCAGTACACAGGTCCCACTTTGCTCACCATATTTTGTTCTTCTAGGTTGAAGCGTTCGTCTACAGTAGCAGTTTTTATATTTAGGTTTCTCTCTGTTCTCTCCTATATAGATAGATGAATTTGGAACTCTAACTCCAACATGGATTGTAGTAGCTCTTTGAAACTTGACAAAATAAAGGAGTTCTCAGTTTTGTCTCTATGGTTTGTTTCCTCTTCAAGTAGCCCTAGGCACAGACTGTGGAAAAGCACTTTCATGAGAGGCGTTGCCAAGCTTCTAAGAAATAACGAGTTTCCGAAATACCAGCAAATATTTTTTCACCCAATCTTGATGATACTTGGTGGGAATGATCAGTACACAGATCCCACTTGGTACACCAAATTTTGTTCTTCTAGGTTGAAGCGTTCGTCTACAGTAGCAGTTTTTGTATTTAGGTTTCACTCTGTTCTCTCATATATAGATAGATGAATTTGGAACTCTAAATCCAACATGGTTTGTAGTAGCTCTTTGAAACTTGACAATATAAAGGAGTTCTGAGATTTGACTCTATGGTTTGTTTCCTCTTCAAGTAGCCCTAGGCACAGACTGTGGAAAACCACTTTCATTGAGAGGGGTTGCCAAGCTTCTAAGAAATAACGAGTTTCCGAAATACCAGCAAATATTTTTTCACCCAATCTTGATGATCCTTGGTGGTAATGATCAGTACACAGATCCCACTTGGCTCACCAAATTTTGTTCTTCTAGGTTGAAGCGTTCGTCTACAGTAGCCGTTTTTATATTTAGGTTTCACTCTGTTCTCTCATATATAGATAGATGAATTTGGAACTCTAAATCCAACATGGTTTGTAGTAGCTCTTTGAAACTTGACAAAATAAAGGAGTTCTGAGTTTTGTCTCTATGGTTGTTTCCTCTTCAAGTAGCCCTAGGCGCAGACTGTGGAAAAGCACTTTCATTGAAAGGGGTTGCCAAGCTTCTAAGAAATAACGAGTTTCTGAAGTACCAGCAAATATTTTTTCACCCAATCTTGATGATACTTGTTGCTAATGATCAGTACACAAATCCCACTTGGCTCACCAAATTTTGTTCTTCTAGCTTGAAGCGTTCGTCTACAGTAGCAGTTTTTATATTTAGGATTCCCTCTGTTCTCTCCTGTATAGATAGATGAATTGGGAACTCTAAATCCAACATGGTTTGTAGTAGCTCTTTGAAACTTGACAAAATAAAGGAGTTCTCAGTTTTGTCTCTATGGATTGTTTCCTCTTCAATTAGCACTAGGCACACACTTTGGAAAAGCACTTTCATTGAGATGGCTTGCCAAGCTTCTAAGAAATAACGAGTTTCTGAAATACCAGCAAATATTTTTTCACCCAATCTTGATGATTCTTGTTGCTAATGATCAGTACAAAAATCCCACTTGGCTCACCAAATTTTGTTCTTCTAGGTTGAAGCGTTCATCTACAGTAGCCGTTTTTATATTTAGGTTTCACTCTGTTCTCTCATATATAGATAGATGAATTTGGAACTCTAAATCCAACATGGTTTGTAGTAGCTCTTTGAAACTTGACAAAATAAAGGAGTTCTGAGATTTGTCTCTATGGTTTGTTTCCTCTTCAAGTAGCCCTAGGCACAGACTGTGGAAAACCACTTTCATTGAGAGGTGTTGCCAAGCTTCTAAGAAATAATGAGTTTCCGAAATACCAGCAAATATTTTTTCACCCAATCTTGATGATACTTGGTGGTAATGATCAGTACACAGATCCCACTTGGCTCATCAAATTTTGTTCTTCTAGGTTGAAGCGTTCGTCTACAGTAGCAGTTTTTTATATTTAGGTTTCACTCTGTTCTCTCATATATAGATAGATGAATTTGGAACTCTAAATCCAACATGGTTTGTAGTAGCTCTTTGAAACTTGACAAAATAAAGGAGTTCTGAGTTTTGTCTATATGGTTTGTTTCCTCTTCAAGAGGCCTAGGCAAAGACTGTGGAAAAGAACTTTAATTGAGAAGGGTTGCCATGCTTCTAAGAAATAACGAGTTTCCGATATACCAGCAAATATTTTTTCACCCAATCTTGATGATACATGTTGCTAATGATCAGTACACAGATCCCACATGGCTCACCAAATTTTCTTCTTCTAGGTTGAAGCGTTCGTCTACAGTAGCAGTTTTTATATTTAGGTTTCACTCTGTTCTCTCATATATAGATAGATGAATTTGGAACTCTAAATCCAACATGGTTGTAGTAATTCTTTGAAACTTGACAAAATAAAGGAGTTCTCAGTTTTGTCTCTATGGTTTGTTTCCTCTTCAAGTATCCCTAGGCACAGACTGTGGAAAAGCACTTCCATTGAGAGGTGTTGCCAAGCTTCTAAGAAATAACGAGTTTCCGAAATACCAGCAAATATTTTTTCACCCAATCTTGATGATACTTGGTGATAATGATCAGTACACAGATCCCACTTGGCTCACCAAATTTTTTTCCTCTAGGTTGAAGCGTTAGTCTACAGTAGTCGTTTTTATATTTAGGATTCACTCTGTTCTCTCATATATAGATAGATGAATTTGGACTCTAAATCCAACATGGTTTGTAGTAGCTCTTTGAAACTTGACAAAATAAAGGAATTCTGAGTTTTGTCTCTATGGATTGTTTCCTCTTCAAGTAGCCCTAGGCGCAGACTCTGGAAAAGCATTTTCATTGAGAGGGTTGCCAAGCTTCTAAGAAATAACGAGTTTCCGAAGTACCAGCAAATATTTTTTCACCCAATCTTGATGATACTGGTTGCTAATGATCTGTACACAAATCCCACTTGGCTCACCAAATTGTGTTCTTCTAGGTTTAAGCGTTCGTCTATAGTAGCAGTTTTTGTATTTAGGTTTCTCTCTGTTCTCTCCTATATAGATAGATGAATTTGGAACTCTAAATCCAACATGGATTGTAGTAGCTCTTTGAAACTTGACAAAATAAAGGAGTTCTCAGTTTTGTCTCTATGGTTTGTTTCCTCTTCAAGTAGCCCTAGGCACAGACTGTGGAAGCACTTTCATTGAGATGGGTTGCCAAGCTTCTAAGAAATAACGTGTTTCCAAAATACCAGCAAATATTTTTTTCACCCAATCTTGATGATACATGTTGCTAATGATCAGTACACAAATCCCACTTGGCTCACCAAATTTTGTTCTTCTAGGTTGAAGCGTTCGTCTACAGTAGCAGTTTTTATATTTACGTTTCACTCTGTTCTCTCATATATAGATAGATGAATTTGGAACTCTAAATCCAACATGGTTTGTAGTAGCTCTTTGAAACTTGACAAAATAAAGCAGTTCTGAGATTTGTCTCTATGGCTTGTTTCCTCTTCAAGTAGCCCTAGGCACAGACTGTGGAAAACCACTTTCATTGAGCGGCGTTGCCAAGCTTCTAAGAAATAACGATTTTCCGAAATACCAGCAAATATTTTTCACCCAATCTTGATGATACTTGGTCGTAATGATCAGTACACAGATCCCACTTGGCTCACCAAATTTTGTTCTTCTAGGATGAAGCGTTTGTCTACAGTAGTCGTTTTTATAGTTAGGTTTCACTCTGTTCTCTCATATATAGATAGATGAATTTGGAACTCTAAATCCAAAATGGTTTGTAGTAGCTCTTTGAAACTTGACAAAATAAAGGAGTTCTGAGTTTTGTCTTTATGGTTTGTTTCCTCTTCAAGTAGCCCTAGGCGCAGACTCTGGAAAAGCACTTTCATTGAGAGGGGTTGCCAAGCTTCTAGGAAATAACGAGTTTCCGAAGTACCAGCAAATATTTTGTCACCCAATCTTGATGATACTGGTTGCTAATGATCAGTACACAAATCCCACTTGGCTCACCAAATTGTGTTCTTCTAGGTTGAAGCGTTCGCCTACAGTAGCAGTTTTTATATTTAGGTTTCCCTCTGTTCTCTCCTATATAGATATATGAATTTGGAACTCTAAATCCAAAATGGTTTGTAGTAGCTCTTTGAAACTTGACAAAATAAAGGAGTTCTCAGTTTTGTCTCTATGGTTTGTTTCCTCTTCAAGGAGCCCTAGGCACAGACTGTGGAAAAGCACTTTCATTGAGAGAGTTTGCCAGGCTTCTAAGAAATTACAAGTTTCCGAAATACCAGCAAATATTTTTTCACCCAATCATGATGATACTTGGTGGTAATGATCAGTACACAGATTTCACTTTGCTCACCATATTTTGTTCTTCTAGGTTGAAGCGTTCGTCTACAGTAGCAGTTTTTATATTTAGGTTTCTCTCTGTTCTCTCCTATATAGATAGATGAATTTGGAACTCTAACTCCAACATGGATTGTAGTAGCTCTTTGAAACTTGACAAAATAAAGGAGTTCTCAGTTTTGTCTCTATGGTTTGTTTCCTCTTCAAGTAGCCCTAGGCACAGACTGTGGAAAAGCACTTTCATGAGAGCGGTTGCCAAGCTTCTAAGAAATAACGAGTTTCCGAAATACCAGCAAATATTTTTTCACCCAATCTTGATGATACTTGGTGGGAATGATCAGTACACAGATCCCACTTGGTACACCAAATTTTGTTCTTCTAGGTTGAAGCGTTCGTCTACAGTAGCAGTTTTTGTATTTAGGTTTCACTCTGTTCTCTCATATATAGATAGATGAATTTGGAACTCTAAATCCAACATGGTTTGTAGTAGCTCTTTGAAACTTGACAAAATAAAGAGTTCTGAGTTTTGTTTTCTATGGGTGTTTCCTCTTCAAGTAGCCCTAGGCACAGACTGTGGAAAACCACTTTCATTGAGAGGGGTTGCCAAGCTTCTAAGAAATAACGAGTTTCCGAAATATCAGCAAATATTTTTTCACCCAATCTTGATGATACTTGTTGCTAATGATCAGTACACAAATCCCACTTGGCTCACCAAATTTTGTTCTTCTAGCTTGAAGCGTTCGTCTACAGTAGCAGTTTTTATATTTAGGATTCCCTGTGTTCTCTCCTGTATAGATAGATGAATTGGGAACTCTAAATCCAACATGGTTTGTAGTAGCTCTTTGAAACTTGACAAAATAAAGGAGTTCTCAGTTTTGTCTCTATGGATTGTTTCCTCTTCAATTAGCACTAGGCACACACTTTGGAAAAGCACTTTCATTGAGATGGCTTGCCAAGCTTCTAAGAAATAACGAGTTTCTGAAATACCAGCAAATATTTTTTCACCCAATCTTGATGATTCTTGTTGCTAATGATCAGTACAAAAATCCCACTTGGCTCACCAAATTTTGTTCTTCTAGGTTGAAGCGTTCATCTACAGTAGCCGTTTTTATATTTAGGTTTCACTCTGTTCTCTCATATATAGATAGATGAATTTGGAACTCTAAATCCAACATGGTTTGTAGTAGCTCTTTGAAACTTGACAAAATAAAGGAGTTCTGAGATTTGTCTCTATGGTTTGTTTCCTCTTAAAGTAGCCCTAGGCAAAGACTGTGGAAAACCACTTTCATTGAGAGGTGTTGCCAAGCTTCTAAGAAATAATGAGTTTCCGAAATACCAGCAAATATTTTTTCACCCAATCTTGATGATACTTGGTGGTAATGATCAGTACACAGATCCCACTTGGCTCATCAAATTTTGTTCTTCTAGGTTGAAGCGTTCGTCTACAGTAGCAGTTTTTATATTTAGGTTTCACTCTGTTCTCTCATATATAGATAGATGAATTTGGAACTCTAAATCCAACATGGTTTGTAGTAGCTCTTTGAAACTTGACAAAATAAAGGAGTTCTGAGTTTTGTCTATATGGTTTGTTTCCTCTTTAAGAGGCCTAGGCAAAGACTGTGGAAAAGAACTTTAATTGAGAAGGGTTGCCAAGCTTCTAAGAAATAACGAGTTTCCGAAATACCAGCAAATATTTTTTCACAGAATCTTGATGATACATGTTGCTAATGATCAGTACACAGATCCCACATGGCTCACCAAATTTTCTTCTTCTAGGTTGAAGCATTCGTCTACAGTAGCAGTTTTTATATTTAGGTTTCACTCTGTTCTCTCATATATAGATAGATGAATTTGGAACTCTAAATCCAACATGGTTTGTAGTAGCTCTTTGAAACTTGACAAAATAAAGGAGTTCTGAGTTTTGTCTCTATGGTTGTTTACTCTTCAAGTAGCCCTAGGCGCAGACTGTGGAAAAGCACTTTCATTGAGAGGGGTTGCCAAGCTTCTAAGAAATAACGGGATTCCGAAGTACCAGCAAATATTTTTTCACCCAATCTTGATGATACTTGTTGCTAATGATCAGTACACAAATCCCACTTGGCTCACCAAATTTTGTTCTTCTAGCTTGAAGCATTCGTCTACAGTAGCAGTTTTTATATTTAGGTTTCCCACTGTTCTCTCATATATAGATAGATGAATTTGGAACTCTAAATCCAACATGGTTTGTAGTAGCTCTTTGAAACTTGACAAAATAAAGGAGTACTGAGATTTGTCTCTATGGTTTGTTTCCTCTTCAAGTAGCCCTAGGCACAGACTGTGGAAAACCACTTTCATTGAGAGGGGTTGCCAAGCTTCTAAGAAATAACGAGTTTCCGAAATACCAGCAAATATTTTTTCACCCAATCTTTATGATACTTGGTGGTAATGATCAGTACAGAGATCCCACTTGGGTCACCAAATTTTGTTCTTCTAGGTTGAAGCGTTCGTCTACAGTAGCCATTTTTATATTTAGGTTTCACTCTGTTCTCTCATATATAGATAGATGAATTTGGAACTCTAAATCCAACATGGTTTGTAGTAGCTCTTTGAAACTTGACAAAATAAAGGAGTTCTGAGTTTTGTCTCTATGGTTGTTTCCTCTTCAAGTAGCCCTGGGCGCAGACTGTGGAAAAGCACTTTCATTGAGAGGGGTTGCCAAGCTTCTAAGAAATAACGAGTTTTCCGAAGTACCAGCAAATATTTTTTCACCCAATCTTGATGATACTTGTTGCTAATGATCAGTACACAAATCCCACTTGGCTCACCAAATTATGTTCTTCTAGGTTGAAGCGTTCGTCTACAGTAGCAGTTTTTGTATTTAGGATTCCCTCTGTTCTCTCCTGTGTAGATAGATGAATTTGGAACTCTAAATCCAACATGGTTTGTAGTAGCTCTTTGAAACTTGACAAAATAAAGGAGTTCTCAGTTTTGTCTCTATGGATTGTTTCCTCTTCAATTAGCACTAGGCACACACTGTGGAAAAGCACTTTCATTGAGAGAGTTTGCCAGGCTTCTAAGAAATTACAAGTTTCCGAAATACCAGCAAATATTTTTCACCCAATCATGATGATACTTGGTGGTAATGATCAGTACACAGATCCCACTTTGCTCACCATATTTTGTTCTTCTAGGTTGAAGCGTTCGTCTACAGTAGCAGTTTTTATATTTAGGTTTCTCTCTGTTCTCTCCTATATAGATAGATGAATTTGGAACTCTAACTCCAACATGGATTGTAGTAGCTCTTTGAAACTTGACAAAATAAAGGAGTTCTCAGTTTTGTCTCTATGGTTTGTTTCCTCTTCAAGTAGCCCTAGGCACAGACTGTGGAAAAGCACTTTCATGAGAGGGGTTGCAAGCTTCTAAGAAATAACGAGTTTCCGAAATACCAGCAAATATTTTTTCACCCAATCTTGATGATACTTGGTGGGAATGATCAGTACACAGATCCCACTTGGTACACCAAATTTTGTTCTTCTAGGTTGAAGCGTTCGTCTACAGTAGCAGTTTTTGTATTTAGGTTTCACTCTGTTCTCTCATATATAGATAGATGAATTTGGAACTCTAAATCCAACATGGTTTGTAGTAGCTCTTTGAAACTTGACAATATAAAGGAGTTCTGAGATTTGACTCTATGGTTTGTTTCCTCTTCAAGTAGCCCTAGGCACAGACTGTGGAAAACCACTTTCATTGAGAGGGGTTGCCAAGCTTCTAAGAAATAACGAGTTTCCGAAATACCAGCAAATATTTTTTCACCCAATCTTGATGATACTTGGTGGTAATGATCAGTACACAGATCCCACTTGGCTCACCAAATTTTGTTCTTCTAAGTTGAAGCGTTCGTCTACAGTAGCCGTTTTTATATTTAGGTTTCACTCTGTTCTCTCATATATAGATAGATGAATTTGGAACTCTAAATCCAACATGGTTTGTAGTAGCTCTTTGAAACTTGACAAAATAAAGGAGTTCTGAGTTTTGTCTCTATGGTTGTTTCCTCTTCAAGTAGCCCTAGGCGCAGACTGTGGAAAAGCACTTTCATTGAAAGGGGTTGCCAAGCTTCTAAGAAATAACGAGTTTCTGAAGTACCAGCAAATATTTTTTCACCCAATCTTGATGATACTTGTTGCTAATGATCAGTACACAAATACCACTTGGCTCACCAAATTTTGTTCTTCTAGCTTGAAGCGTTCGTCTACAGTAGCAGTTTTTATATTTAGGATTCCCTCTGTTCTCTCCTGTATAGATAGATGAATTGGGAACTCTAAATCCAACATGGTTTGTAGTAGCTCTTTGAAACTTGACAAAATAAAGGAGTTCTCAGTTTTGTCTCTATGGATTGTTTCCTCTTCAATTAGCACTAGGCACACACTTTGGAAAAGCACTTTCATTGAGATGGCTTGCCAAGCTTCTAAGAAATAACGAGTTTCTGAAATACCAGCAAATATTTTTTCACCCAATCTTGATGATTCTTGTTGCTAATGATCAGTACAAAAATCCCACTTGGCTCACCAAATTTTGTTCTTCTAGGTTGAAGCGTTCATCTACAGTAGCCGTTTTTATATTTAGGTTTCACTCTGTTCTCTCATATATAGATAGATGAATTTGGAACTCTAAATCCAACATGGTTTGTAGTAGCTCTTTGAAACTTGACAAAATAAAGGAGTCCTGAGTTTTGTCTCTATGGTTTGTTTCCTCTTCAAGAGGCCTAGGCACAGACTGTGGAAAAGCACTTTAATTGAAGGGGTTGCCAAGCTTCTAATAAATAACGAGTTTCTGAAATACCAGCAAATATTTTTTCACCCAATCTTGATGATACTTGGTCGTAATGATCAGTACACAGATCCCACTTGGCTCACCAAATTTTGTTCTTCTAGGTTGAAGCGTTCGTCTACAGTAGCAGTTTTTATATTTAGGTTTCACTCTGTTCTCTCATATATAGATAGATGAATTTGGAACTCTAAATCCAACATGGTTTGTAGTAGCTCTTTGAAACTCGACAAAAAAAGGAGTTCTGAGTTTTGTCTGTATGGTTTGTTTCCTCTTCAAGAGGCCTAGGCAAAGACTGTGGAAAAGAACTTTAATTGAGAAGGGTCGCCAAGCTTCTAAGAAATAACGAGTTTCCGAAATACCAGCAAATATTTTTTCACCCAATCTTGATGATACATGTTGCTAATGATCAGTACACAGATCCCACTTGGCTCACCAAATTTTGTTCTGCTAGGTTGAAGCGTTCGTCTACAGTAGCAGTTTTTATATTTAGGTTTCACTCTGTTCTCTCATATATAGATAGATGAATTTGGAACTCTAAATCCAACATGGTTGTAGTAGCTCTTTGAAACTTGACAAAATGAAGGAGTTCTGAGATTTGTCTCTATGGTTTGTTTCCTCTTCAAGTAGCCCTAGGCGCAGACTCTGGAAAAGCACTTTCATTGAGAGGGGTTGCCAAGCTTCTAAGAAATAACGAGTTTCCGAAGTACCAGCAAATATTTTTTTACCCAATCTTTATGATACTGGTTGTTAATGATCAGTACACAAATCCCACTTGGCTCACCAAATTGTGTTCTTCTAGGTTGAAGCGTTCGCCTACAGTAGAAGTTTTTATATTTAGGTTTCCCTCTGTTCTCTCCTATATAGATATATGAATTTGGAACTCTAAATCCAACATGGATTGTAGTAGCTCTTTGAAACTCGACAAAATAAAGGAGTTCTCAGTTTTGTCTCTATGGTTTGTTTCCTCTTCAAGTAGCCCTAGGCACAGACTGTGGAAAAGCAGTTTCATTGAGAGGGGTTGCCAAGCTTCTAAGAAATAACGAGTTTCCGAAATACCAGCAAATATTTTTTGACCCAATCTTGAAGATTCATGGTGGTAATGATCAGTACATAGATCCCACTTAGCTCACCAAATTTTGTTCTCCTAGTTTGAAGCGTTCGTCTACAGTAGCAGTTTTTATATTTAGGTTTCTCTCTGTTCTCTCCTATATAGATAGATGAATTTGGAACTCTAAATCCAACATGGATTGTAGTAGCTCTTTGAAACATGACAAAATAAAGGAGTTCTCAGTTTTGTCTCTATGGTTTGTTTCCTCTTCAAGTAGCCCTAGGCACAGACTGTGGAAGCACTTTAATTGAGATGGGTTGCCAAGCTTCTAAGAAATAACGTGTTTCCAAAATACCAGCAAATATTTCTTCACCCAATCTTGATGATACTTGGTGGAAATGATCAGTACACAAATCCCACTTGGCTCACCAAATTTTGTTCTTCTAGGTTGAAGCGTTCGTCTACAGTAGCAGTTTTTATATTTAGGTTTCTCTCTGTTGTCTCCTATATAGATAGATGAATTTGGAACTTTAAATCCAACATGGATTGTAGTAGCTCTTTGAAATTTGACAAAATAAAGGAGTTTTCAGTTTTGTCTCTATGGTTTGTTTCCTCTTCAAGTAGCCCTAGGCACAGACTGTGGAAAAGCACTTTCACTGAGAGGGGTTGCCAAGCTTCTAAGAAATAACGAGTTTCCGAAATACCAGCAAATATTTTTTCACCCAATCTTGATGATACTTGGAGGGAATGATCAGTACACAGTTCCCACTTGGCTCACCAAATTTTGTTCTTCTAGGTTGAAGCGTTCGTCTACAGTAGCAGTTTTTATACTTAGGTTTCACTCTGTTCTCTCATATATAGATAGATGAATTTGGAACTCTAAATCCAACATGGTTTGTAGTAGCTCTTTGAAACTTGACAAAATAAAGGAGTTCTGAGTTTTGTCTCTATGGTTTGTTTCGTATTCAAGTAGCCCTAGGCACAGACTGTGGAAAAGCACTTTCATTGAGAGGGGTTGCCAAAATTCTAAAAATAACGTGTATCCAATATACCAGCAAATATTTTTTCACCCAATCTTGATGATACTTGGTGGTAATGATCAGTACACAAATCCCACTTGGCTCACCAAATTTTGTTCTTTTAGATTGAAGCGTTCGTCTACAGTAGCAGTTTTTATATTTAGGTTTCTCTCTGTTCTCTCCTATATAGATAGATGAATTTGGAACTTTAAATCCAACATGGATTGTAGTAGCTCTTTGAAACTTGACAAAATAAAGGAGTTCTCAGTTTTGTCTCTATGGTTTGTTTCCTCTTCAAGTAGCCCTAGGCACAGACTGTGGAAAAGCACTTTCATTGAGAGGGGTTGCCAAGCTTCTAAGAAATAACGAGTTTCCGAAATACCAGCAAATATTTTTTCACCCAATCTTGATGATACTTGGTGGTAATGATCAGTACACAGTACCCACGTGGCTCACCAAATTTTGTTCTTTTAGGTTGAAGCGTTCGTCTAGTGTAGCCGTTTTTAACTTTAGGTTTCACTCTGTTCTCTCATATATAGATAGATGAATTTGGAACTCTAAATCCAACATGGTTTGTAGTAGCTCTTTGAAACTTGACAAAATAAAGGAGTTCTGAGTTTTGTCTCTATGGATTGTTTCCTCTTCAATTAGCCCTAGGCACAGACTGTGGAAAAGCACTTTCATTGAGAGTGGTTGCCAAGCTTCTAGGAAATAACGAGTTTCCGAAGTACCAGCAAGTATTTTTTCACCCAATCTTGATGATACTGGTTGCTAATGATCAGTACACATATCCCACTTGGCTCACCAAATTGTGTTCTTCTAGGTTGAAGCGTTCGTCTACAGTAGCAGTTTTTATATTTAGGTTTAGCTCTGTTCTCTCCTATATAGATATATGAACTTGGAACTCTAAATCCAACATGGTTTGTAGTAGCTCTTTGAAACTTGAAAAAATAAAGGAGTTCTCAGTTTTGTATCTACGGTTTGTTTCCTCTTCAAGTAGCCCTAGGCACAGACTGTGGAAAAGCACTTTCATTGAGAGAGTTTGCCAAGCTTCTAAGAAATTACAAGTTTCCGAAATACCAGCAAATATTTTTTCACCCAATCTTGATGATACTTGGTGGAATGATCAGTACACAAATCCCACATGGCTCACCAAATTTTGTTCTTCTAGGTTGAATCGTTCGTCTACAGTAGCAGTTTTTATATTTAGGTTTCTCTCTGTTCTCTCCTATATAGATAGATGAATTTGGAACTCTAAATCCAACATGGTTTGTAGTAGCTCTTTGAAACTTGACAAAATAAAGAGTTCTGAGTTTTGTCTCTATGGTTTGTTTCCTCTTCAAGTAGCCCTAGGCACAGACTGTGGAAAACCACTTTCATTGAGAGGGGTTGCTAAGCTTCTAAGAAATAACGAGTTTCCGAAATAGCAGCAAATATTTTTTCACCCAATCTTGATGATACTTGGTGGTAATGATCAGTACACAGTACCCACTTGGCTCACCAAATTTTGTTCTTCTAGGTTGAAGCGTTCGTCTACAGTAGCAGTTTTTATATTTAGGTTTCACTCTGTTCTCTCATATATAGATAGATGAATTTGGAACTCCAAATCCAACATGGTTTGTAGTAGCTCTTTGAAACTTGACAAAATAAAGGAGTTCTGAATTTTGTCTCTGTGGTTTGTTTCCTCTTCAAGTAGCCCTAGGCGCAGACTCTGGAAAAGCAATTTAATTGAGAGGGGTTGCCAAGCTTCTAAGTAATAACGAGTTTCCGAAATACCAGCAAATATTTTTTCACCCAATCTTGATGATACTGGTTGCTAATGATCAGTACACAAATCCCACTTGGCTCACCAAATTGTGTTCTTCTAGGTTGAAGCGTTCGTCTACAGTAGCAGTTTTTATATTTAGGTTTCTCTCTGTTCTCTCCTATATAGATAGATGAATTTGGAACTCTAAAACCAACATGGATTGTAGTAGCTCTTTGAAACATGACAAAATAAAGGAGTTCTCAGTTTTGTCTCTATGGTTTGTTTCCTCTTCAAGTAGCCCTAGGCACAGACTGTGGAAGCACTTTAATTGAGATGGGTTGCCAAGCTTCTAAGAAATAACGTGTTTCCAAAATACCAGCAAATATTTCTTCACCCAATCTTGATGATACTTGGTGGAAATGATCAGTACACAAATCCCACTTGGCTCACCAAATTTTGTTCTTCTAGGTTGAAGCGTTCGTCTACAGTAGCAGTTTTTATATTTAGGTTTCTCTCTGTTGTCTCCTATATAGATAGATGAATTTGGAACTTTAAATCCAACATGGATTGTAGTAGCTCTTTGAAATTTGACAAAATAAAGGAGTTTTCAGTTTTGTCTCTATGGTTTGTTTCCTCTTCAAGTAGCCCTAGGCACAGACTGTGGAAAAGCACTTTCACTGAGAGGGGTTGCCAAGCTTCTAAGAAATAACGAGTTTCCGAAATACCAGCAAATATTT
>NW_027514795.1:0-44658 GCF_048772815.1 Callospermophilus lateralis | reverse complement strand
CTCTTCAAGTAGCCCTAGGCACAGACTGTGGAAAAGCACATTCATTGAGAGGGGTTGCAAGCTTCTAGAAATTACGAGTTTCCGAAATACCAGCAAATATTTTTTCACCCAATCTTGATGAAACTTGGTGGTAATGATCAGTACAAAAATCCCACTTGGCTCACCAAATTTTGTTCTTCTAGGTTGAAGCGTTCATCTACAGTAGCAGTTTTTATATTTAGGTTTCACTCTGTTCTCTCCTATATAGATAGATGAATTTGGAAGTCTAAATCCAACATGGTTTGTAGTAGCTCTTTGAAACTTGAGAAAATAAAGGAGTTCTCAGTTTTGTCTCTATGGTTTGTTTCCTGTTCAAGTAGCCCTAGGCACAGACTCTTGAAAGCACTTTCATTGAGATGGGTTGTCAAGCTTCTAAGAAATAACGAGTTTCCAAAATACCAGCAAATATTTTTCACACAATCTTGTTGATACTTGGTGGTAATGATCAGTACACAAATCCCACTTGGCTCACCAAATTTTGTTCTTCTAGGTTGAAGCGTTCGTCTACAGTAGCAGTTTTTATATTTAGGTTTCTCTCTGTTCTCTCCTATATAGATAGATGAATTTGGAAGTCTAAATCCAACATGGTTTGTAGTAGCTCTTTGAAACTTGACAAAATAAAGGAGTTCTCAGATTTGTCTCTATGGTTTGTTTCCTCTTCAAGTAGCCCTAGGCACAGACTGTGGAAAAGCACTTTCACTGAGAAGGGTTGCCAAGCTTCTAAGAAATAACGATTTTCCGAAATACCAGCAAATATTTTTTCACCCAATCTTGATGATACTTCGTGGTAATGATCAGTACACAAATCCCACTTGGCTCACCAAATTTTGTTCTTCTAGGTTGAAGCATTCGTCTACAGTAGCAGTTTTTATATTTAGGTTTCCCTCTGTTCTCTCCTATATAGATAGATGAATTTGGAACTCTAAATCCAACATGGTTTGTAGTAGCTCTTTGAAACTTCACAAAATAAAGGAGTTCTCAGTTTTGTCTCTATGGTTTGTTTCCTCTTAAAGTAGCCCTAGGCACAGACTTTGGAAAGCACTTTCATTGAGATGGGTTGTCAAGCTTCTAAGAAATAACGAGTTTCCGAAATACCAGCAAATATTTTTTCACACAATCTTGTTGATACTTGGTGGTAATGATCAGTACACAAATCCCACTTGGCTTACGAAATTTTGTTCTTCTAGGTTGAAGCGTTCATCTACAGTAGCAGTTTTTATATTTAGGTTTCCCTCTGTTCTCTCCTATATAGATAGATGAATTTGGAACTATAAATCCAACATGCTTTGTAGTAGCTCCTTGAAACTTGACAAAATAAAGGAGTTCTCAGTTTTGTCTCTATGGTTTGTTTCCTCTTCAAGTAGCCCTAGGCACAGACTGTGGAAAAGCACTTTCATTGAGAGGGGTTGCCAAGCTTTTTAGAAATAACGAGTTTCCGAAATACCAGCAAATATTTTTTCACCCAATCTTGATGATACTTGGTGCTAATGATCAGTACACAAATCCCACTTGGCTCACCAAATTTACTTCTTCTAGGTTGAAGCGTTCGTGTACAGTAGCAGTTTTTATATTTAGGTTTCCTCTGTTCTCTCCTACACAGATAGATGAATTTGGAACTCTAAATCCAACATGGTTTGTAGTAGCTCTTTGAAACTTGACAAAATAAAGGAGTTCTCAGATTTGTCTCTATGGTTTGTTTCCTCTTCAAGTAGCCCTAGGCACAGATTGTGGAAAGCACTTTCATTGAGAGGGGTTGCCAAGCTTCTAAGAAATAACGAGTTTCCGAAATACCAGCAAATATTTTTTCACCCAATCTTGATAATACTTGGTGGTAATGATCAGTACACAAATCCCACTTGGCTTACCAAATTTTGTTCTTCTAGGTTGAAGCGTTCGTCTCCAGTAGCAGTTTTTATATTTAGGTTTCCCTCTTTTTCTCTCCTATATAGAAAGATGAAATTGGAACTCTAAATCCAACATGGTTTGTAGTAGCTCTTTGATACTTGACAAAATAAAGGAGTATTCAGTTTTGTCTCTATGGTTTGTTTCCTCTTCAAGTAGCCCTAGGCACAGACTGTGGAAAAGCACATTCATTGAGAGGGGTTGCCAAGCTTCTAAGAAATTACGAGTTTCCGAAATACCAGCAAATATTTTTTCACCCAATCTTGATGATACTTGGTGGTAATGATCAGTACACAAATCCCACTTGGCTCACCAAATTTTGTTCTTCTAGGTTGAAGCGTTCATCTACAGTAGCAGTTTTTATATTTAGGTTTCACTCTGTTCTCTCCTATATAGATAGATGAATTTGGAAGTCTAAATCCAACATGGTTTGTAGTAGCTCTTTGAAACTTGTCAAAATAAAGGAGTTCTCAGTTTTGTCTCTATGGTTTGTTTCCTCTTAAAGTAGCCCTAGGCA
Organism: Callospermophilus lateralis; assembly: GCF_048772815.1. Taxonomy (NCBI): domain Eukaryota; kingdom Metazoa; phylum Chordata; class Mammalia; order Rodentia; family Sciuridae; genus Callospermophilus; species Callospermophilus lateralis. The sequence continues at coordinate 42,200 of NW_027514795.1, read as the reverse complement.
CAGACTGTGGAAAGCACTTTCATTGAGATGGTTTGCCAAGCTTCTAAGAAATAACGAGTTTCCGAAATACCAGCAAATATTTTTTCACCCAATCTTGATGATACTTCGTGCTAATGATCAGTACACAAATCCCACTTGGCTCACCAAATTTTGTTCTTCTAGGTTGAAGCGTTCGTCTACAGTAGCAGTTTATATATTTAGGTTTCTCTCTGTTCTCTCCTATATAGATAGATGAATTTGGAACTCTAAATCCATAATGGTTTGTAGTAGCTCTTTGAAACTTGACAAAATAAAGGGGTTCTCAGATTTGTCTCTATGGTTTGTTTCCTCTTCATGTAGCCCTAGGCACAGACTGTGGAAAAGCACTTTCATTGAGAGGGGTTGCCAAGCTTCTAAGAAATAACGAGTTTCCGAAATACCAGCAAATATTTTTTCACCCAATCTTGATGATACTTGTTGCTAATGATCAGTGCACAAATCCCACTTGGCTCACCAAATTTTGTTCTTCTAGGTTTAAGCGTTCGTGTACAGTAGCAGTTTATATATTTAGGTTTCACTATGTTCTCTCATATATAGATAGATGAATTTGAACTCTAAATCCAGCATGGTTTGTAGTAGCTCTTTAAAACTTGACAAAATAAAGGAGTTCTCAGTTTTGTCGCTATGGTTTGTTTCCTCTTCAAGTAGCCCTACGCACAGACTGTGGAAAAGCAATTTCATTGAGAGGGGTTCCCAAGCTTCTAAGAAATAACGAGTTTCCGAAATACCAGCAAATATTTTTTCAACGAATCTTGATGATACTTTGTGGTAATGATCAGTACACAAATCCCACTTGGCTCACCAAATTTTTTTTCTTGTAGGTTGAAGGGTTTGTCTTCAGCAGCAGTTTTTTATATTTAGGTTTCACTCTGTTCTCTCATATATAGATAGATGAATTTGGAACTCTAAATCCAACATGGTTTGTAGTAGCTCATTGAAACTTGACAAAATAAAGGAGTTCTCAGTTTTGTCTCTATGGTTTGTTTCCTCTTCAAGTAGCCCTAGGCACAGACTGTGGAAAGCACTTTCATGGAGATGGGTTGCCAAGCATCTAAGAAAAAACGACTTTCCGAAATACCAGCAAATATTTTTTTCACACAATCTTGTTGATACTTGGTGGTAATGATCAGTACACAAATCCAACTTGGCTCACCATATTTTGTTCTTCTAGGTTGAAGCGTTCGTCTACAGTAGCAGTTTTTATATTTAGGTTTCTCTCTGTTCTCTCCTATATAGATAGATGAGTTTGGAACTCTAAATCCAACATGGTTTGTAGTAGCTCTTTGAAACTTGACAAAATAAAGGAGTTCTCAGATTTGTCTCTATGGTTTGTTTCCTCTTCAAGTAGCCCTAGGCACAGACTGTGGAAAAGCACTTTCACTGAGAAGGGTTGCCAAGCTTCTAAGAAATAACGATTTTCCGAAATACCAGCAAATATTTTTTCACCCAATCTTGATGATACTTCGTGGTAATGATCAGTACCCAAATCCCACTTGGCTCACCAAATTTTGTTCTTCTAGGTTGAAGCATTCGTCTACAGTAGCAGTTTTTATATTTAGGTTTCCCTCTGTTCTCTCCTATATAGATAGATGAATTTGGAACTCTAAATCCAACATGGTTTGTAGTAGCTCTTTGAAACTTGACAAAATAAAGGAGTTCTCAGTTTTGTCTCTATGGTTTGTTTCCTCTTAAAGTAGCCTAGGCACAGACTTTGGAAAGCACTTTCATTGAGATGGGTTGTCAAGCTTCTAAGAAATAACGAGTTTCCGAAATACCAGCAAATATTTTTTCAACGAATCTTGATGATACTTTGTGGTAATGATCAGTACACAAATCCCACTTGGCTCACCAAATTTTTTTTCTTGTAGGTTGAAGGGTTTGTCTTCAGCAGCAGTTTTTATATTTAGGTTTCACTCTGTTCTCTCATATATAGATAGATGAATTTGGAACTCTAAATCCAACATGGTTTGTAGTAGCTCTTTGAAACTTGACAAAATAAAGGAGTTCTCAGTTTTGTCTCTATGGTTTGTTTCCTCTTCAAGTAGCCCTAGGCACAGACTGTGGAAAGCACTTTCATGGAGATGGGGTTGCCAAGCATCTAAGAAAAAACGACTTTCCGAAATACCAGCAAATATTTTTTCACACAATCTTGTTGATACTTGGTGGTAATGATCAGTACACAATCCAACTTGGCTCACCATATTTTGTTCTTCTAGGTTGAAGCGTTCGTCTACAGTAGCAGTTTTTATATTTAGGTTTCTCTCTGTTCTCTCCTATATAGATAGATGAGTTTGGAACTCTAAATCCAACATGGTTTGTAGTAGCTCTTTGAAACTTGACAAAATAAAGGAGTTCTCAGATTTGTCTCTATGGTTTGTTTCCTCTTCAAGTAGCCCTAGGCACAGACTGTGGAAAAGCACTTTCACTGAGAAGGGTTGCCAAGCTTCTAAGAAATAACGATTTTCCGAAATACCAGCAAATATTTTTTCACCCAATCTTGATGATACTTCGTGGTAATGATCAGTACACAAATCCCACTTAGCTCACCAAATTTTGTTCTTCTAGGTTGAAGCATTCGTCTACAGTAGCAGTTTTTATATTTAGGTTTCCCTCTGTTCTCTCCTATATAGATAGATGAATTTGGAACTCTAAATCCAACATGGTTTGTAGTAGCTCTTTGAAACTTGACAAAATAAAGGAGTTCTCAGTTTTGTCTCTATGGTTTGTTTCCTCTTAAAGTAGCCCTAGGCACAGACTTTGGAAAGCACTTTCATTGAGATGGGTTGTCAAGCTTCTAAGAAATAACGAGTTTCCGAAATACCAGCAAATATTTTTTCACACAATCTTGTTGATACTTGGTGGTAATGATCAGTACACAAATCCCACTTGGCTTACGAAATTTTGTTCTTCTAGGTTGAAGCGTTCATCTACAGTAGCAGTTTTTATATTTAGGTTTCCCTCTGTTCTCTCCTATATAGATAGATGAATTTGGAACTATAAATCCAACATGCTTTGTAGTAGCTCCTTGAAACTTGACAAAATAAAGGAGTTCTCAGTTTTGTCTCTATGGTTTGTTTCCTCTTCAAGTAGCCCTAGGCACAGACTGTGGAAAAGCACTTTCATTGAGAGGGGTTGCCAAGCTTTTTAGAAATAACGAGTTTCCGAAATACCAGCAAATATTTTTTCACCCAATCTTGATGATCTTGGTGCTAATGATCAGTACACAAATCCCACTTGGCTCACCAAATTTACTTCTTCTAGGTTGAAGCGTTCGTGTACAGTAGCAGTTTTTATATTTAGGTTTCCCTCTGTTCTCTCCTACACAGATAGATGAATTTGGAACTCTAAATCCAACATGGTTTGTAGTAGCTCTTTGAAACTTGACAAAATAAAGGAGTTCTCAGATTTGTCTCTATGGTTTGTTTCCTCTTCAAGTAGCCCTAGGCACAGACTGTGGAAAGCACTTTCCATTGAGAGGGGTTGCCAAGCTTCTAAGAAATAACGAGTTTCCGAAATACCAGCAAATATTTTTTCACCCAATCTTGATAATACTTGGTGGTAATGATCAGTACACAAATCCCACTTGGCTTACCAAATTTTGTTCTTCTAGGTTGAAGCGTTCGTCTCCAGTAGCAGTTTTTATATTTAGGTTTCCCTCTTTTCTCTCCTATATAGAAAGATGAAATTGGAACTCTAAATCCAACATGGTTTGTAGTAGCTCTTTGATACTTGACAAAATAAAGGAGTATTCAGTTTTGTCTCTATGGTTTGTTTCCTCTTCAAGTAGCCCTAGGCACAGACTGTGGAAAAGCACATTCATTGAGAGGGGTTGCCAAGCTTCTAAGAAATTACGAGTTTCCGAAATACCAGCAAATATTTTTTCACCCAATCTTGATGATACTTGGTGGTAATGATCAGTACACAAATCCCACTTGGCTCACCAAATTTTGTTCTTCTAGGTTGAAGCGTTCATCTACAGTAGCAGTTTTTATATTTAGGTTTCACTCTGTTCTCTCCTATATAGATAGATGAATTTGGAAGTCTAAATCCAACATGGTTTGTAGTAGCTCTTTGAAACTTGTCAAAATAAAGGAGTTCTCAGTTTTGTCTCTATGGTTTGTTTCCTCTTAAAGTAGCCCTAGGCACAGACTGTGGAAAGCACTTTCATTGAGATGGTTTGCCAAGCTTCTAAGAAATAACGAGTTTCCGAAATACCAGCAAATATTTTTTCACCCAATCTTGATGATACTTCGTGCTAATGATCAGTACACAAATCCCACTTGGCTCACCAAATTTTGTTCTTCTAGGTTGAAGCGTTCGTCTACAGTAGCAGTTTATATATTTAGGTTTCTCTCTGTTCTCTCCTATATAGATAGATGAATTTGGAACTCTAAATCCATAATGGTTTGTAGTAGCTCTTTGAAACTTGACAAAATAAAGGGGTTCTCAGATTTGTCTCTATGGTTTGTTTCCTCTTCATGTAGCCCTAGGCACAGACTGTGGAAAAGCACTTTCATTGAGAGGGGTTGCCAAGCTTCTAAGAAATAACGAGTTTCCGAAATACCAGCAAATATTTTTTCACCCAATCTTGATGATACTTGTTGCTAATGATCAGTGCACAAATCCCACTTGGCTCACCAAATTTTGTTCTTCTAGGTTTAAGCGTTCGTGTACAGTAGCAGTTTATATATTTAGGTTTCACTATGTTCTCTCATATATAGATAGATGAATTTGGAACTCTAAATCCAGCATGGTTTGTAGTAGCTCTTTAAAACTTGACAAAATAAAGGAGTTCTCAGTTTTGTCGCTATGGTTTGTTTCCTCTTCAAGTAGCCCTACGCACAGACTGTGGAAAAGCAATTTCATTGAGAGGGGTTCCCAAGCTTCTAAGAAATAACGAGTTTCCGAAATACCAGCAAATATTTTTTCAACGAATCTTGATGATACTTTGTGGTAATGATCAGTACACAAATCCCACTTGGCTCACCAAATTTTTTTTCTTGTAGGTTGAAGGGTTTGTCTTCAGCAGCAGTTTTTATATTTAGGTTTCACTCTGTTCTCTCATATATAGATAGATGAATTTGGAACTCTAAATCCAACATGGTTTGTAGTAGCTCTTTGAAACTTGACAAAATAAAGGAGTTCTCAGTTTTGTCTCTATGGTTTGTTTCCTCTTCAAGTAGCCCTAGGCACAGACTGTGGAAAGCACTTTCATGGAGATGGGTTGCCAAGCATCTAAGAAAAAACGACTTTCCGAAATACCAGCAAATATTTTTTCACACAATCTTGTTGATACTTGGTGGTAATGATCAGTACACAAATCCAACTTGGCTCACCATATTTTGTTCTTCTAGGTTGAAGCGTTCGTCTACAGTAGCAGTTTTTATATTTAGGTTTCTCTCTGTTCTCTCCTATATAGATAGATGAGTTTGGAACTCTAAATCCAACATGGTTTGTAGTAGCTCTTTGAAACTTGACAAAATAAAGGAGTTCTCAGATTTGTCTCTATGGTTTGTTTCCTCTTCAAGTAGCCCTAGGCACAGACTGTGGAAAAGCACTTTCACTGAGAAGGGTTGCCAAGCTTCTAAGAAATAACGATTTTCCGAAATACCAGCAAATATTTTTTCACCCAATCTTGATGATACTTCGTGGTAATGATCAGTACACAAATCCCACTTGGCTCACCAAATTTTGTTCTTCTAGGTTGAAGCATTCGTCTACAGTAGCAGTTTTTATATTTAGGTTTCCCTCTGTTCTCTCCTATATAGATAGATGAATTTGGAACTCTAAATCCAACATGGTTTGTAGTAGCTCTTTGAAACTTGACAAAATAAAGGAGTTCTCAGTTTTGTCTCTATGGTTTGTTTCCTCTTAAAGTAGCCCTAGGCACAGACTGTGGAAAACACTTTCATTGAGATGGTTTGCCAAGCTTCTAAGAAATAACGAGTTTCCGAAATACCAGCAAATATTTTTTCACCCAATCTTGATGATACTTCGTGCTAATGATCAGTACACAAATCCCACTTGGCTCACCAAATTTTGTTCTTCTAGGTTGAATCGTTCGTCTACAGTAGCAGTTTTTGTATTTAGGATTCTCTCTGTTCTCTCCTATATAGAAAGATGAATTTGGAACTCTAAATCCAACATGCTTTGTAGTAGCTCCTTGAAACTTGACAAAATAAAGGAGTTCTCAGTTTTGTCTCTATGGTTTGTTTCCTCTTCAAGTAGCCCTAGGTACACTCTGTGAAAAAGCACTTTCATTGAGATGGGTTGCCAAGCTTCTAAGAAATAACGAGTTTCCGAAATACCAGCAAATATTTTTTCACCCAATCTTGATGATACTTATTGCTAATGATCAGTACACAAATCCCACTTGGCTCACCAAATTTTGTTTTTCAAGGTTGAAGCGTTCGTGTACAGTAGCAGTTTTTATATTTAGGTTTCCCTCTGTTCTCTCCTATATAGATAGATGAATTTGGAACTCTAAATCCAACATGGTTTGTAGTAGCTCTTTGAAACTTGACAAAATAAAGGAGTTCTCAATTTTGTCTCTATGGTTTGTTTCCTCTTCAAGTAGCCCTAGGCACAGACTGTGGAAAGCAATTTCATTCAGATGGGTTGTCAAGCTTCTAAGAAATAACGAGTTTCCGAAATACCAGCAAATATTTTTTAACACAATCTTGTTGATACTTGGTGGTAATGATCAGTACACAAATCCCACTTGGCTCACCAAATTTTGTTCTTCTAGGTTGAAGCGTTCGTCTACAGTAGCAGTTTATATATTTAGGTTTCTCTCTGTTCTCTCCTATATAGATAGATGAATTTGGAACTCTAAATCCATAATGGTTTGTAGTAGCTCTTTGAAACTTGACAAAATAAAGGAGTTCTCAGATTTGTCTCTATGGTTTGTTTCCTCTTCAAGTTGCCCTAGGCACAGACTGTGGAAAAGCACTTTCATTGAGAGGGGTTGCCAAGCTTCTAAGAAATAACGAGTTTCCGAAATACCAGCAAATATTTTTTCACCCAATCTTGATGATACTTGTTGCTAATGATCAGAACACAAATCCCACTTGGCTCACCACATTTTGTTCTTCTAGGTTGAAGCGTTCGTGTACAGTAGCAGTTTTTATATTTAGGTTTCACTCTGTTCTCTCATATATAGATAGATGAATTTGGAACCCTAAATCCAACATGGTTTGTAGTAGCTCTTTGAAACTTGACAAAATAAAGGAATTCTCAGTTTTGTCTCTATGGTTTGTTGCCTCTTCAAGTAGCCCTAGGCACAGACTGTGGAAAATCAATTTCATTGAGAGGGGTTGCCAAGCTTCTAAGAAATTACGACTTTCCGAAATACCAGCAAATATTTTTTCACCCAATCTTGATGATACTTGGTGGTAATGATCAGTACACAAATTCCACTTGGCCTACCAAATTTTGTTCTTCTAGTTTGAAGCGTTCGTCTAGAGTAGCAGTTTTTGTATTTAGGTTTCCCTCTGTTCTCTCCTATATAGATAGATCAATTTGGAAATCTAAATCCAACATGCTTTGTAGTAGCTCCTTGAAACTTGACAAAATAAAGGAGTTCTCAGTTTTGTCTCTATGGTTTGTTTTCTCTTCATGTAGCCCTAGGCACAGAATGTGGAAAAGCACTTTCATTGAGAGGGGTTGCCAAGCTTCTAAGAAATAACGAGTTTCCGAAATACCAGCAAATAATTTTTTCACCCAATCTTGATGATACTTGTTGCTAATGATCACTATACAAATCCCACTTGGCTCACCAAATTTAGTTCTTCTAGGTTGAAGCGTTCGTGTACAGTAGCAGTTTCTATATTTAGGTTTCCCTGTGTTCTCTCCTATACAGATAGATGAATTTGGAACTCTAAATCCAACATGGTTTGTAGTAGCTCTTTGAAACTTGACAAAATAAAGGAGTTCTCAGATTTGTCTCTATGGTTTGTTTCCTCTTCAAGTAGCCCTAGGCACAGACTGTGGAAAGCACTTTAATTGAGAGGGGTTGCCAAGCTTCTACGAAATAACGGGTTTCCGAAATACCAGCAAATATTTTTTCACCCAATCTTGATAATACTTGGTGGTAATGATCAGTACACAAAGCCCACTTGGCTCACCAAATTTTGTTATTCTAGGTTGAAGCGTTCGTCTACAGTAGCAGTTTTTATATTTAGGTTTCCCTCTGTTCTCTCCCATATAGATAGATGGATTTGGAACTCTAAATCCCACATGGTTTGTAGTAGCTCTTTGAAACTTGACAAAATAAAGGAGTTCTTAGTTTTGTCTCTATGGTTTGTTTCCTGTTCAAGTAGCCCTAGGCACAGACTCTGGAAAAGCACTTTCATTGAGAGGGGTTGCCAAGCTTCTAAGAAATTACGACTTTCCAAAATACCAGCAAATATTTTTTCAACCAATCTTGATGATTCTTGGTGGTAATGATCAGTACACATATCCCACTTGGCTCACCAAATTTTGTTCTTCTGGGTTGAAGCGTTCGTCTACAGTAGCAGTTTATATATTTAGGTTACACTTTGTTCTCTCCTATATAGATAGATGAATTTGGAAGTCTAAATCCAACATGGTTTGTAGTAGCTCTTTGAAACTTCACAAAATAAAGGAGTTCTCAGTTTTGTCTCTATGGTTTGTTTCCTCTTAAAGTAGCCCTAGGCACAGACTTTGGAAAGCACTTTCATTGAGATGGGTTGTCAAGCTTCTAAGAAATAACGAGTTTCCGAAATACCAGCAAATATTTTTTCACACAATCTTGTTGATACTTGGTGGTAATGATCAGTACACAAATCCCACTTGGCTTACCAAATTTTGTTCTTCTAGGTTGAAGCGTTCATCTACAGTAGCAGTTTTTATATTTAGGTTTCCCTCTGTTCTCTCCTATATAGATAGATGAATTTGGAACTATAAATCCAACATGCTTTGTAGTAGCTCCTTGAAACTTGACAAAATAAAGGAGTTCTCAGTTTTGTCTCTATGGTTTGTTTCCTCTTCAAGTAGCCCTAGGCACAGACTGTGGAAAGCACTTTCATTGAGAGGGGTTGCCAAGCTTCTACGAAATAACGAGTTTCCGAAATACCAGCAAATATTTTTTCACCCAATCTTGATAATACTTGGTGGTAATGATCAGTACACAAATCCCACTTGGCTTACCAAATTTTGTTCTTCTAGGTTGAAGCGTTCGTCTCCAGTAGCAGTTTTTATACTTAGGTTTCCCTCTTTTCTCTCCTATATAGAAAGATGAAATTGGAACTCTAAATCCAACATGGTTTGTAGTAGCTCTTTGATACTTGACAAAATAAAGGAGTTCTCAGTTTTGTCGCTATGGTTTGTTTCCTCTTCAAGTAGCCCTAGGCACAGACTGTGGAAAAGCACATTCATTGAGAGGGGTTGCCAAGCTTCTAAGAAATTACGAGTTTCCGAAATACCAGCAAATATTTTTTCACCCAATCTTGATGATACTTGGTGGTAATGATCAGTACACAAATCCCACTTGGCTCACCAAATTTTGTTCTTCTAGGTTGAAGCGTTCATCTACAGTAGCAGTTTTATATTTAGGTTTCACTCTGTTCTCTCCTATGTAGATAGATGAATTTGGAAGTCTAAATCCAACATGGTTTGTAGTAGCTCTTTGAAACATGAGAAAATAAAGGAGTTTCAGTTTTGTCTCTATGGTTTGTTTCCTGTTCAAGTAGCCCTAGGCACAGACTCTTGAAAGCACTTTTATTGAGATGGCTTGTCAAGCTTCTAAGAAATAACGAGTTTCCGAAATACCAGCAAATATTTTTCACACAATCTTGTTGATACTTGGTGGTAATGATCAGTACACAAATCCCACTTGGCTCACCAAATTTTGTTCTTCTAGGTTGAAGCGTTCGTCTACAGTAGCAGTTTTTATATTTAGGTTTCTCTCTGTTCTCTCCTATATAGATAGATGAATTTGGAACTCTAAATCCAACATGGTTTGTAGTAGCTCTTTGAAACTTCACAAAATAAAGGAGTTCTCAGATTTGTCTCTATGGTTTGTTTCCTCTTCAAGTAGCCCTAGGCGTAGACTGTGGAAAAGCACTTTCATTGAGAGGGGTTGCCAAGCTTCTAAGAAATAACGAGTTTCCGAAATACCAGCAAATATTTTTTCACCCAATCTTGTTGATACTTGGTGCTAATGATCAGTACACAAATCCCACTTGGCTCACCAAATTTAGTTCTTCTAGGTTGAAGCGTTCGTGTACAGTAGCAGTTTTTATATTTAGGTTTCGCTCTGTTCTCTCCTACATGGATAGATGAATTTGGAACTCTAAATCCAACATGGTTTGTAGTAGCTCTTTGAATCTTGACAAAATAAAGGAGTTCTAGGTTTGTCTCTCTGGTTTGTTTCCTCTTCAAGTAGCCCTAGGAACAGACTGTGGAAAAGCACTTTCATTGAGATGGGTTGCCAAGCTTCTAAGAAGTATCGAGTTTCCAAAATACCAGCAAATATTTTTTCACCCAAACTTGATGATACTTGGTGGTAATGATCAGCACACCAATCCCACTTGGCTAACCAATTTTGGTTCATCTAGGATGAAGCATTCGTGTACAGTAGCAGTTTTTATATTTAGGTTTCCCTCTGTTCTCTCCTATATAGATAGATGAATTTGGAACTCGAAATCCAGTATGCTTTGTAGTAGCTCCTTGAAACTTGACAAAATGAAGGAGTTCTCAGCTTTGTCTCTATAGTTTGTTTCCTCTTCAAATAGCCCTAGGCACAGACTGTGGAAAAGCACTTTCATTGAGAGGGGTTGCCAAGCTTCTAAGAAATAACGAGTTTCCGAAATACCAGCAAATATTTTTTCACCTAATCTTGATGATACTTGTTGCTAATGATCAGTACACAAATCCCACTTGGCTCACCAAATTTAGTTCTTCTATGTTGAAGCGTTCGTGTACAGTAGCAGTTTTTATATTTAGGTTTCCCTCTCTTCTATCCTACACAGATAGATGAATTTGGAACTCTAAATTCAACATGGTTTGTAGTAGCTCTTTGAAACTTGACAAAATTATGGAGTTCTCAGTTTTGTCTCTCTGGTTTGTTTCCTCTTCAAATAGCACTAGGAACAGACTGTGGAAAAGCACTTTCATTGAGATGGGTTGCCAAGCTTCTAAGAAATATCGAGTTTCCGAAATACCAGCAAATATTTCTTCACCCAATCTTGATGATACTTGGTGGTAGTGTTCAGTACACAAATCCCTCTTGGCTTACCAAATTTTGTTCTTCTAGGTTGAAGCGTTCGTCTACATAGCAGTTTTTATATTTCGGTTTCCCTCTGTTCTCTCCTATATAGATAGATGAATTTGGAACTCTTAATCCAACATGGTTTGTAGTAGCTCTTTGAAACTTGACAAAATAAAGGAGTTCTCAGTTTTGTCTCTATGGTTTGTTTCCTCTTAAAGTAGCCCTAGGCACAGACTGTGGAAAGCACTTTCATTGAGATGGGTTGTCAAGCTTCTAAGAAATAACGAGTTTCCGAAATACCAGCATATATTTTTTCACACAGTCTTGTTGATACTTGGTGGTAATGATCAGTACACAAATGCCACTTGGCTCACCACATTTTGTTCTTCTAGGTTTAAGGGTTCGTCTACAGTAGCAGTTTTTATATTTAGGTTTCCCTGTGTTCTCTCCTATATAGATAGATGAATTTGGAACTCTAAATCCAACATGCTTTGTAGTAGCTCTTTGAAACTTGACAAAATAAAGGAGTTCTCAGATTTGTCTCTATGGTTTGTTTCCTCTTCAAGTAGCCCTAGGCACAGACTGTGGAAAAGCACTTTCATTGAGAGGGGTTGCCAAGCTTCTAAGAAATAACGAGTTTCCGAAATACCAGCAAATATTTTTTCACCCAATCTTGATGATACTTGGTGTTAATGATCAGTACACAAATCCCAATTGGCTTACCAAATTTTGTTCTTCTAGGTTGAAGCGTTCGTCTACAGTAGCAGTTTTTATATTTAAGTTTCCCTCTGTTCTTTCATATATAGATAGATGAATTGGGAACTCTAAATCCAACATGGTTTGTAGTAGCTCTTTGAAACTTGATAAAATAAAGGAGTTCTCAGTTTTGTCTGAATGGTTTTTTCCTCTTAAAGAAGCCCTAGGCACAGACTGTGGAAAGCACTTTCATTGAGATGGGTTGCCAAGCTTCTAAGAAATAACGAGTTTCCGAAATACCACCAAATATTTTTTCACACTACCTTGTTGATACTTGGTGGTAATGATCAGCACACAAATCCCACTTGGCTCACCAAATTTTGTTCTTCTAGGTTGAAGCATTCGTCTACAGTAGCAGTTTTATATTTAGGTTTGTCTCTGTTCTCTCCTATATAGATAGATGAATTTGAAACTCTAAATCCAACATGCTTTGTAGTAGCTCCTTGAAACTTGACAAAATGAAGGAGTTCTAAGTTTTGTCTCTATGGTTTGTTTCCTCTTCAAGTAGTCCTAGGCACAGACTGTGGAAAAGCACTTTCATTGAGAGGGGTTGCCAAGCTTCTAAGAAATAACGAGTTTCCGAAATACCAGCAAATATTTTTTCACCCAATCTTGATGATACTTGTTGCTAATGATCAGTACACAAATCCCACTTGGCTCACCAAATTCAGTTCTTCTAGGTTGAAGCGTTCGTGTACAGTAGCAGTTTTTATATTTAGGTTTCCCTCTGTTCTCTCCTATATAGATAGATGAATTTGGAACTCTAAATCCAACATGCTTTGTAGTAGCTCTTTGAAACTTGACAAAATAAAGGAGTTCTCAGTTTTGTCTCTATGGTTTGTTTCCTCTTAAAGTAGCTCTAGGCACAGACTGTGGAAAGCACTTTCATTGAGATGGGTTGCCAATCTTCTAAGAAATAACGAGTTTCCGAAATACCAGCATATATTTTTTTCACACAATCTTGTTGATACTTGGTGGTAATGATCAGTACACAAATCCCACTTGGCTCACCACATTTTGTTCTTCTAGGTTGAAGCGTTCGTCTACAGTAGCAGTTTTTATATTTAGGTTTCCCTCTGTTCTCTCCTATATAGATAGATGAATTTGGAACTCTAAATCCAACATGCTTTGTAGTAGCTCTTTGAAACTTGACAAAATAAAGGAGTTCTCAGTTTTGTCTCTATGGTTTGTTTCCTCTTCACGTAGCCCTAGGCACAGACTGTGGAAAAGCACTTTCATTGAGAGGGGTTGCCAAGCTTCTAAGAAATAACGAGTTTCCGAAATACCAGCAAATATTTTTTCACGCAATCTTGATAATACTTGGTGGTAATGATCAGTAAACAAATCCAACTTGGCTCACCAAATTTTGATCTTCTAGGTTGAAGCGTTCGTCTACAGTAGCAGTTTTTATATTTAGGTTTCTCTCTGTTCTCTCCTATATAGATAGATGAATTTGGAACTCTAAATCCAACATGCTTTGTAGTAGTTCCTTGAAACTTGACAAAATGAAGGAGTTCTCAGTTTTGTCTCTATGGTTTGTTTCCTCTTCAAGTAGTCCTAGGCACAGACTGTGGAAAAGCACTTTCATTGAGAGGGGTTGCCAAGCTTCTAAGAAATAACTAGTTTCCGAAATACCAGCAAATATTTTTTCACCCAATCTTGATGATACTTGTTGCTAATGATGAGTACACAAATCCCACTTGGCTCACCAAATTCAGTTCTTCTAGGTTGAAGCGTTCGTGTACAGTAGCAGTTTTTATATTTAGGTTTCCCTCTGTTCTCTCCTATACAGATAGATGAATTTGGAACTCTAAATCCAACATGGTTTGTAGTAGCTCTTTGAAACTTGACAAAATAAAGGAGTTCTCAGTTTTGTCTCTCTGGTTTGTTTCCTGTTCAAATAGCACTAGGAACAGACTGTGGAAAAGCACTTTCATTGAGATGGGTTGCCAAGCTTCTAAGAAATATCGAGTTTCCGAAATACCAGCAAATATTTTTTCACCCAAATTTGATGATACTTGGTGGCAATGATCAGTACACAAATCCCAATTGGCTTACCAAATTTTGTTCTTCTAGGTTGAAGCGTTCGTCTACAGTAGCAGTTTTTATATTTAGGTTTCCCTCTGTTCTTTCCTATATAGATAGATGATTTGGGAACTCTAAATCCAACATGGTTTGTAGTAGCTCTTTGAAAACTTGATAAAATAAAGGAGTTCTCAGTTTTGTCTGAATGGTTTCTTTCCTCTTAAAGTAGCCCTAGGCACAGACTGTGGAAAGCACTTTCATTGAGATGGGTTGCCAAGCTTCTAAGAAATAACGAGTTTCCGAAATACCAGCAAATATTTTTTCACACTATCTTGTTGATACTTGGTGGTAATGATCAGCACACAAATCCCACATGGCTCACCAAATTTTGTTATTCTAGGTTGAAGCGTTCGTCTACAGTAGCAGTTTTTATATTTAGGTTTCTCTCTGTTCTCTCCTATATAGATAGATGAATTTGGAACTCTAAATCCATCATGCTTTGTAGTAGCTCCTTGAAACTTGACAAAATGAAGGAGTTCTCAGTTTTGTCTCTATGGTTTGTTTCCTCTTCAAGTAGCCATAGGCACAGACTGTGGAAAAGCACTTTCATTGAGAGGGGTTGCCCAGCTTCTAAGAAATAACGAGTTTCCGAAATACCAGCAAATATTTTTTCACCCAATCTTGATGATACTTGTTGCTAATGATCAGTACACAAATCCCACTTGGCTCACCAAATTTAGTTCTTCTAGGTTGAAGCGTTCGTGTACAGTAGCAGTTTTTATATTTAGGTTTCCCTCTGTTCTCTCCTACACAGATAGATGAATTTGGAACTCTAAATCCAACATGGTTTGTAGTAGCTCTTTGAAACTTGACAAAATAAAGGAGTTCTCTGTTTTGTCTCTCTGGTTTGTTTCCTCTTCAAATAGCACTAGGAACAGACTGTGGAAAAGCACTTTCATTGAGATGGGTTGCCAAGCTTCTAAGAAATATCGAGTTTCCGAAATACCATCAAATATTTCTTCACCCAATCTTGATGATACTTGGTGGTAGTGATCAGTACACAAATCCCACTTGCCTCACCGAATTTTGTTCTTATAGGTTGAAGCGTTCGTCTACAGTAGCAGTTTTTATATTTAGGTTTCTCTCTGTTCTCTCCTATATAGATAGATGAATTTGGAACTCTTAATCCAACATGGTTTGTAGTAGCTCTTTGAAACTTGACAAAATAAAGGAGTTCTCAGTTTTGTCTCTATGGTTTGTTTCCTCTTAAAGTAGCTCTAGGCACAGACTGTGGAAAGCACTTTCATTGAGATGGGTTGCCAAGCTTCTAAGAAATAACGAGTTTCCGAAATACCAGCAAATATTTTTTCACACAATCTTGTTGATACTTGGTGGTAATGATCAGTACACAAATCCCACTTGGCTCACCACATTTTGTTCTTCTAGGTTGAAGCGTTCGTCTACAGTAGCAGTTTTTATATTTAGGTTTCCCTCTGTTCTCTCCTATATAGATAGATGAATTTGGAACTCTAAATCCAACATGCTTTCTAGTACCTCCTTGAAACTTGACAAAATAAAGGAGTTCTCAGTTTTGTCTCTATGGTTTGTTTCCTCTTCACGTAGCCCTAGGCACAGACTGTGGAAAAGCGCTTTCATTGAGAGGGGTTGCCAAGCTTCTAAGAAACAACGAGTTTCTGAAATACCAGCAAATATTTTTTCACCCAATCTTGATAATACTTGGTGGTAATGACCAGTATACAAATCCAACTTGGCTCACCAAATTTTGATCTTCTAGGTTGAAGCGTTCGTCTACAGTAGCAGTTTTTATATTTAGGTTTCTCTCTGTTCTCTCCTATATAGATAGATGAATTTGGAACTCTCAATCCAATATGGTTTGTAGTAGCTCTTTGAAACTTGACAAAATAAAGGAGTTCTCAGATTTGTCTCTATGGTTTGTTTCCTCTTCAAGTAGCCCTAGGCACAGACTGTGGAAAGCACTTTCATTGAGATGGGTTGCCAAGCTTCTAAGAAATAACGAGTTTCGGAAATACCAGCAAATATTTTTTCACCCAAACTTGATGATACTTGGTGGTAATGATTAGTATACAAATCCCACTTGGCTTACCAAATTTTGTTCTTCTAGGTTGAAGCGTTCGTCTACAGTAGCAGTTTTTATATTTAGGTTTCCCTCTGTTCTCTCCTATATAGAAAGATGAATTTGGAACTATAAATCCAACATGCTTTGTAGTAGCTCCTTGAAACTTGACAAAATAAAGGAGTTCTCAGTTTTGTCTCTATGGTTTGTTTCCTCTTCAAGAATTCCTAGGCAAAGACTGTGGAAAAGCACTTTCAATGAGAGGGGTTGCCAAGCTTCTAAGAAATAACGAGTTTACAAAATACCAGCAAATATTTTTTCACCCAATCTTGATGATACTTGTTGTTAATGATCAGTACACAAATCCCACTTGGCTCACCAAATTTAGTTCTTCAAGGTTGAAGCGTTCGTGTACAGTAGCAGTTTTTATATTTAGTTTACCCTCTGTTCTCTCCATATAGATAGATAAATTTGGAATCTAAAACCAACATGCTTTGTAGTAACTCCTTGAAACTTGACAAAATAAAGGAGTTCTCAGTTTTGTCACTATGGTTTGTTTCCTCTTCATGTAGCCCTAGGCACAGACTGTGGAAAGCATTTCATTGAGATGGGTTGCAAGGTTCTAAGAAATAACTAGTTTCCGAAATACCAGCAAATATTTTTTCACCCAATCTTGATGATACTTGGTGGTAAGGATCAGTACACAAATCCCACTTGGCTCACCAAATTTTGTTCTTCTAGGTTGAAGCGTTCGTCTACAGTAGCAGTTTTTATATTTAGGTTTCCCTCTGTCCTCTCCTATATAGAAAGATGAATTTGGAACTCTAAATCCAACATGGTTTGTAGTAGCTCTTTGAAACCTGACAAAATAAAGGCGTTCTCAGTTTTGTCACTATGGTTTGTTTCCTCTTCATGTAGCCCCAGGCACAGACTGTGGAAAGCATTTCATTGAGATGGGTTGCAAGGTTCTATGAAATAACTAGTTTCCGAAATACCAGCAAATATTTTTTCACACAATCTTGTTGATACGTGGTGGTAATGATCAGTACACAAATCCCACTTGGGTCACCAAATTTTGTTCTTCTAGGTTGAAGCGTTCATCTACAGTAGCAGTTTTTTTATTTACGTTTCTCTCTGTTCTCTCCTATATAGGTAGATGAATTTGGAACTCTAAATCCAACATGGTTTGTAGTAGCTCTTTGAAACTTGACAAAATAAAGGAGTTCTCAGATTTGTCTCTATGGTTTGTTTCCTCTTCAAGTAGCCCTAGGCACAGACTGTGGAAAGCAGTTTCATTGAGATGGGTTGCCAATCTTCTAAGAAATAACGAGTTTCGGAAATACCAGCAAATATTTTTTCACCCAAACTTGATGATACTTGGTGGTAATGAGTAGTATACAAATCCCACTTGGCTTACCAAATTTTGTTCTTCTAGGTTGAAGCGTTCGTCTACAGTAGCAGTTTTTATATTTAGGTTTCCCTCTGTTCTCTCCTATATAGAAAGTTGAATTTGGAACTATAAATCCAACATGCTTTGTAGTAGCTCCTTGAAACTTGACAAAATAAAGGAGTTCTCAGTTTTGTCTCTATGGTTTGTTTCCTCTACAAGTAGCCCTAGGCACAGACTGTGGAAAAGCACTTTCATTGAGAGGGGTTGCCAAGCTTCTAAGAAATAACGATTTTCCGAAATACCAGCAAATATTTTTTCACCCAATCTTTAGGATACTTGTTGATAATGATCAGTACACAAATCCCACTTGGCTCACCAAATTTAGTTCTTCTAGGTTGAAGCGTTCGTGTACAGTAGCAGTTTTTATATTTAGGTTTCCCTCTGTTCTCTCCTATATAGATAGATGAATTTGGAACTCAAAATCCAACATGGTTTGGAGTAGCTCTTTGAAACTTGGCAAAATAAAGGAGTTCTCAGTTTTGTCTCTATGGTTTGTTTCCTTTTAAAGTAGCCCTAGGCACACACTGTGGAAAAGCACTTTCATTGAGAGGGGTTGCCAAGCTTGTAAGAAAAAACGAGTTTCCGAAATACCAGCAAATATTTTTTCACCCAATCTTGATGATACTTGGTGGTAATGATCAGTACACAAATCCCACTTGCCTCACCAAATTTTGTTCTTCTAGGTTGAAGCATTCGTCTACAGTAGCAGTTTTATATTTAGGTTTCTCTCTGTTCTCTCCTATATAGATAGATGAATTTGGAACTCTAAATCCAACGTGGTTTGCAGTAGCTCTTTGAAACTTGACAAAATAAAGGAGTTCTCAGATTTGTCTCTATGGTTTGTTTCCTCTTCAAGTAGCCCTAGGCACAGACTGTGGAAAAGCACTTTCATTGAGAGGGGTTGCCAAGCTTCTAAGAAATAACGAGTTTCCGAAATACCAGCAAATATTTTTTCACCCAATCTTGATGATAGTTGGTGGTAATGATTAGTATACAAACCCCACTTGGCTTACCAAATTTTGTTCTTGTAGGTTGAAGCGTTCGTCTACAGTAGCAGTTTTATATTTAGGTTTCTCTCTGTTCTCTCCTATATAGATAGATGAATTTGGAACTCTAAATCCAACGTGGTTTGCAGTAGCTCTTTGAAACTTGACAAAATAAAGCAGTTCTCAGGTTTGTCTCTATGGTTTGTTTCCTCTTCAAGTAGCCCTAGGCACATACTGTGGAAAGCACTTTCATTGAGATGGGTTGCAAGGTTCTAAGAAATAACAAGTTTCCGAAATACCAGCAAATATTTTTTCACACAATCTTGTTGATACGTGGTGGTAATGATCAGTGCACAAATCCCACTTGGCTCACCAAATTTTGTTCTTCTAGGTTGAAGCGTTCGTCTACAGTAGCAGTTTTATATTTAGGTTTGTCTCTGTTCTCTCCTATATAGATAGATGAATTTGGAACTCTAAATCCAACGTGGTTTGCAGTAGCTCTTTGAAAATTGACAAAATAAAGGAGTTCTCAGATTTGTCTCTATGGTTTGTTTCCTCTTCAAGTAGCCCTAGGCACAGACTGTGGAAAATCACTTTGATTGAGAGGGGTTGCCAAGCTTCTAAAAAATAACGAGTTTCCGAAATACCAGCAAATATTTTTTCACCCAATCTTGATGATACGTGGTGGTAATGATCAGTACACAAGTACCACTTGGCTCACCAAATTTTGTTCTTCTAGGTTGAAGCGTTCGTCTACAGTAGCAGTTTTTATGTTTAGGTTTCACACTGTTCTCTCATATATAGATAGATAAATTTGGAACTCTATATCCAACATGGTTTGTAGTAGCTCTTTGAAACTTGACAAAATAAAGGAGTTCTCAGTTTTGTCTCTATGATTTGTTTCCTCTTCAAGTAGCCCTAGGCACAGACTGTGGAAAGCACTTTCATTGAGATGGGTTGTCAAGCTTCTAAGAAATAACGAGTTTCCGAAATACCAGCAAATATTTTTTCACACAATCTTGTTGATACTTGGTGGTAATGATCAGTACACAAATCCCACTTGGCTCACCAAATTTGGTCTTCTAGTTTGAAGCGTTCATCTACAGTAGCAGTCTTTATATTTAGGTTTATCTCTGTTCTCTCCTATATAGATAGATAAATTTGGAACTCTAAATCCAATATGGTTTGTAGTAGCTCTTTGAAACTTGACAAAATAAAGGAGTTCTCAGATTTGTCTCTATGGTTTGTTTCCTCTTCAAGTAGCCCTAGGCACAGACTGTGGAAAGCACTTTAATTGAGATGGGTTGCCAAGCTTCTAAGAAATAACGAGTTTCGGAAATACCAGCAAATATTTTTTCACCCAATCTTGATGATACTTGGTGGTAATTATAAGTACACAAGTACCACTTGGCTCACCAAATTTTGTTCTTCTAGGTTGAAGCGTTCGTCTACAGTAGCAGTTTTTATGTTTAGGTTTCACACTGTTCTCTCATATATAGATAGATAAATTTGGAACTCTAAATCCAACATGGTTTGTAGTAGCTCTTTGAAACTTGACAAAATAAAGGAGTTCTCAGTTTTGTCTCTCTGGTTTGTTTCCTCTTCATGTAGCCCTAGGAACAGACTGTGGAAAAGCACTTTCATTGAGATGGGTTGCGAAGCTTCTAAGAAATAACGAGTTTCCGAAATACCAGCAAATATTTTTTCACCCAATCTTCATGATACTTGTTGCTAATGATCAGTACACAAATCCCACTTGGCTCACCAAATTTAGTTCTTCTAGGTTGAAGCGTTCGAGTACAGTAGCAGTTTTTATATTTAGGTTTCCCTCTGTTCTCTCCTATACAGAGAGATGAATTTGGAACTCTAAATCCAACATGGTTTGTAGTAGCTCTTTGAAACTTGACAAAATAAAGGAGTTCTCAGTTTTGTCTCTCTGGTTTGTTTCTTCTTCATGTAGCCCTAGGAACAGACTGTGGAAAAGCACTTTCATTGAGATGGGTTCCCAAGCTTCTAAGAAATAATGAGTTTCCGAAATACCAGCAAATATTTTTTCACACTATCTTGTTGATACTTGGTGGTAATGATCAGCACACAAATCCCACATGGCTCACCAAATTTTGTTCTTCTAGGTTGAAGCGTTCGTCTACAGTAGCAGTTTTTATATTTAGGTTTCTCTCTGTTCTCTCCTATATAGGTAGATGAATTTGGAACTCTAAATCCAACATGGCTGTAGTAGCTCTTTGAAACTTGACAAAATAAAGGAGTTCTCAGATTTGTCTCTATGGTTTGTTTCCTCTTCAAGTAGCCCTAGGCACATACTGTGGAAAGCACTTTCATTGAGATGGGTTGCAAGGTTCTAAGAAATAACGAGTTTCCGAAATACCAGCAAATATTTTTTCACACAATCTTGTTGATACGTGGTGGTAATGATCAGTGCACAAATCCCACTTGGCTCACCAAATTTTGTTCTTCTAGGTTGAAGCGTTCGTCTACAGTAGCAGTTTTATATTTAGGTTTGTCTCTGTTCTCTCCTATATAGATAGATGAATTTGGAACTCTAAATCCAACGTGGTTTGCAGTAGATCTTTGAAAATTGACAAAATAAAGGAGTTCTCAGATTTGTCTCTATGGTTTGTTTCCTCTTCAAGTAGCCCTAGGCACAGACTGTGGAAAAGCAGTTTGATTGAGAGGGGTTGCCAAGCTTCTAAGAAATAACGAGTTTCCGAAATACCAGCAAATATTTTTTCACCCAATCTTGATGATACTTGGTGGTAATGATCAGTACACAAATCCCACTTGGCTTACCAAATTTTGTTCTTCTAGTTTGAAGCGTTCGTCTACAGTAGCAGTTTTTATATTTAGGTTTCCCTCTGTTCTCTCCTATACAGATAGATGAATTTGGAACTCTAAATCCAACATGGTTTGTAGTAGCTCTTTGAAACTTGAAAAAATAAAGGAGTTCTCAGTTTTGTCGCTATGGTTTGTTTCCTCTTCAAGTAGCCCTAGGCACAGACTGTGGAAAAGCACTTTCATTGAGAGGGGTTCCCAAGCTTCTAAGAAATAACGAGTTTCCAAAATACCAGCAAATATTTTTTCACCCAATCTTGATGATACGTGGTGGTAATGATCAGTACACAAGTACCACTTGGCTCACCAAATTTTGTTCTTCTAGGTTGAAGCGTTCGTCTACAATAGCAGTTTTTATGTTTAGGTTTCACACTGTTCTCTCCTATATAGATAGATAAATTTGGAACACTAAATCCAACATGGTTTGTAGTAGCTCTTTGAAACTTGACAAAATAAAGGAGTTCTCAGTTTTGTCTCTATGATTTGTTTCCTCTTCAAGTAGCCCTAGGCACAGACTGTGGAAAGCACTTTCATTGAGATGGGTTGTCAAGCTTCTAAGAAATAACGAGTTTCCGAAATACCAGCAAATATTTTTTTCACACAATCTTGTTGATACTTGGTGGTAATGATCAGTACACAAATCCCACTTGGCTCACCAAATTTGGTCTTCTAGGTTGAAGCGTTCATCTACAGTAGCAGTCTTTATATTTAGGTTTATCTCTGTTCTCTCCTATATAGATAGATGAATTTGGAACTCTAAATCCAATATGGTTTGTAGTAGCTCTTTGAAACTTGACAAAATAAAGGAGTTCTCAGATTTGTCTCTATGGTTTGTTTCCTCTTCAAGTAGCCCTAGGCACAGACTGTGGAAAGCACTTTAATTGAGATGGGTTGCCAAGCTTCTAAGAAATAACGAGTTTCGGAAATACCAGCAAATATTTTTTCACCCAATCTTGATGATACTTGGTGGTAATGATCAGTACACAAGTACCACTTGGCTCACCAAATTTTGTTCTTCTAGGTTGAAGCGTTCGTCTACAGTAGCAGTTTTTATATTTAGGTTTCCCTCTGTTCTCTCCTATATAGATAGATGAATTTGGAACTCTAAATCCAACATGCTTTGTAGTAGCTCCTTGAAACTTCAAAAAATAAAGGAGTTCTCTGTTTTGTCTCTATGGTTTGTTTCCTCTTCAAGTAGCCCTAGGCACAGACTGTGGAAAAGCACTTTCATTGAGAGGGGTTGCCAAGCTTCTAAGAAATAACGAGTTTCCGAAATACCAGCAAATATTTTTTCACCCAATCTTGATGATACTTGTTGCTAATGATCAGTACACAAATCCCACTTGGCTCACCAAATTTAGTTCTTCTAGGTTGAAGCGTTCGAGTACAGTAGCAGTTTTTATATTTAGGTTTCCCTCTGTTCTCTCCTATACAGATAGATGAATTTGGAACTCTAAATCCAACATGGTTTGTAGTAGCTCTTTGAAACTTGACAAAATAAAGGAGTTCTCAGTTTTGTCTCTCTGGTTTGTTTCTTCTTCATGTTGCCCTAGGAACAGACTGTGGAAAAGCACTTTCATTGAGATGGGTTGCCAAGCTTCTAAGAAATAATGAGTTTCCGAAATACCAGCAAATATTTTTTCACACTATCTTGTTGATACTTGGTGGTAATGATCAGCACACAAATCCCACATGGCTCACCAAATTTTGTTCTTCTAGGTTGAAGCGTTCGTCTACAGTAGCAGTTTTTATATTTAGGTTTCTCTCTGTTCTCTCCTATATAGGTAGATGAATTTGGAACTCTAAATCCAACATGGTTTGTAGTAGCTCTTTGAAACTTGACAAAATAAAGGAGTTCTCAGATTTGTCTCTATGGTTTGTTTCCTCTTCAAGTAGCCCTAGGCACAGACTGTGGAAAGCACTTTCATTGAGATTGGTTGCCAAGCTTCTAAGAAATAACGAGTTTCCGAAATACCAGCAAATATCTCTTCACCCAATCTTGATGATACTTGGTGGTAGTGATCAGTACACAAATCCCACATGGCTCACCAAATTTTGTTCTTCTAGGTTGAAGCGTTCGTCTACAGTAGCAGTTTTTATATTTAGGTTTCTCTGTGTTCTCTCCTATATAGATAGATGAATTTGGAACTCTAAATCCAACGTGGTTTGCAGTAGCTCTTTGAAACTTGACAAAATAAAGGAGTTCTCAGATTTGTCTCTATGGTTTGTTTCCTCTTCAACTAGCCCTAGGCACATACTGTGGAAAGCACTTTCATTGAGATGGGTTGCAAGGTTCTAAGAAATAACGAGTTTCCGAAATACCAGCAAATATTTTTTCACACAATCTTGTTGATACGTGGTGGTAATGATCAGTGCACAAATCCCACTTGGCTCACCAAATTTTGTTCTTCTAGGTTGAAGCGTTCGTCTACAGTAGCAGTTTTATATTTAGGTTTGTCTCTGTTCTCTCCTATATAGATAGATGAATTTGGAACTCTAAATCCAACGTGGTTTGCAGTAGATCTTTGAAAATTGACAAAATAAAGGAGTTCTCAGATTTGTCTCTATGGTTTGTTTCCTCTTCAAGTAGCCCTAGGCACAGACTGTGGAAAAGCAGTTTGATTGAGAGGGGTTGCCAAGCTTCTAAGAAATAACGAGTTTCCGAAATACCAGCAAATATTTTTTCACCCAATCTTGATGATACTTGGTGGTAATGATCAGTACACAAATCCCACTTGGCTTACCAAATTTTGTTCTTCTAGTTTGAAGCGTTCGTCTACAGTAGCAGTTTTTATATTTAGGTTTCCCTCTGTTCTCTCCTATACAGATAGATGAATTTGGAACTCTAAATCCAACATGGTTTGTAGTAGCTCTTTGAAACTTGAAAAAATAAAGGAGTTCTCAGTTTTGTCGCTATGGTTTGTTTCCTCTTCAAGTAGCCCTAGGCACAGACTGTGGAAAAGCACTTTCATTGAGAGGGGTTCCCAAGCTTCTAAGAAATAACGAGTTTCCAAAATACCAGCAAATATTTTTTCACCCAATCTTGATGATACGTGGTGGTAATGATCAGTACACAAGTACCACTTGGCTCACCAAATTTTGTTCTTCTAGGTTGAAGCGTTCGTCTACAATAGCAGTTTTTATGTTTAGGTTTCACACTGTTCTCTCCTATATAGATAGATAAATTTGGAACTCTAAATCCAACATGGTTTGTAGTAGCTCTTTGAAACTTGACAAAATAAAGGAGTTCTCAGTTTTGTCTCTATGATTTGTTTCCTCTTCAAGTAGCCCTAGGCACAGACTGTGGAAAGCACTTTCATTGAGATGGGTTGTCAAGCTTCTAAGAAATAACGAGTTTCCGAAATACCAGCAAATATTTTTTCACACAATCTTGTTGATACTTGGTGGTAATGATCAGTACACAAATCCCACTTGGCTCACCAAATTTGGTCTTCTAGGTTGAAGCGTTCATCTACAGTAGCAGTCTTTATATTTAGGTTTATCTCTGTTCTCTCCTATATAGATAGATGAATTTGGAACTCTAAATCCAATATGGTTTGTAGTAGCTCTTTGAAACTTGACAAAATAAAGGAGTTCTCAGATTTGTCTCTATGGTTTGTTTCCTCTTCAAGTAGCCCTAGGCACAGACTGTGGAAAGCACTTTAATTGAGATGGGTTGCCAAGCTTCTAAGAAATAACGAGTTTCGGAAATACCAGCAAATATTTTTTCACCCAATCTTGATGATACTTGGTGGTAATGATCAGTACACAAGTACCACTTGGCTCACCAAATTTTGTTCTTCTAGGTTGAAGCGTTCGTCTACAGTAGCAGTTTTTATATTTAGGTTTCCCTCTGTTCTCTCCTATATAGATAGATGAATTTGGAACTCTAAATCCAACATGCTTTGTAGTAGCTCCTTGAAACTTCAAAAAATAAAGGAGTTCTCTGTTTTGTCTCTATGGTTTGTTTCCTCTTCAAGTAGCCCTAGGCACAGACTGTGGAAAAGCACTTTCATTGAGAGGGGTTGCCAAGCTTCTAAGAAATAACGAGTTTCCGAAATACCAGCAAATATTTTTTCACCCAATCTTGATGATACTTGTTGCTAATGATCAGTACACAAATCCCACTTGGCTCACCAAATTTAGTTCTTCTAGGTTGAAGCGTTCGAGTACAGTAGCAGTTTTTATATTTAGGTTTCCCTCTGTTCTCTCCTATACAGATAGATGAATTTGGAACTCTAAATCCAACATGGTTTGTAGTAGCTCTTTGAAACTTGACAAAATAAAGGAGTTCTCAGTTTTGTCTCTCTGGTTTGTTTCCTCTTCATGTAGCCCTAGGAACAGACTGTGGAAAAGCACTTTCATTGAGATGGGTTGCCAAGCTTCTAAGAAATATCGAGTTTCCGAAATACCAGCAAATATTTTTTCACCCAAACTTGATGATACTTGGTGGTAATGATCAGCACACAATTCCCACTTGGCTAACCAATTTTTGTTCATCTAGGATGAAGCATTCGTGTACAGTAGCAGTTTTTATATTTAGGTTTCCCTCTGTTCTCTCCTATATAGATAGATGAATTTGGAACTCTAAATCCAACTTGGTTTGTAGTAGCTCTTTGAAACTTGACAAAATAAAGGAGTTCTCAGTTTTGTCTCTATGGTTTGTTTCCTCTTAAAGTAGCCCTAGGCACAGACTGTGGAAAGCACTTTCATTGAGATTGGTTGCCAAGCTTCTAAGAAATAACGAGTTTCCGAAATACCAGCAAATATCTCTTCACCCAATCTTGATGATACTTGGTGGTAGTGATCAGTACACAAATCCCACTTGCCTCACCAAATTTTGTTCTTCTAGGTTGAAGCGTTCGTCTACAGTAGCAGTTTTATGTTTAGGTTTCTCTCTGTTCTCTCCTATATAGATAGATGAATTTGGAACTCTAAATCCAACGTGGTTTGCAGTAGCTCTTTGAAACTTGACAAAATAAAGGAGTTCTCAGATTTGTCTCTATGGTTTGTTTTCTCTTCAAGTAGCCCTAGGCACATACTGTGGAAAAGCACTTTCATTGAGAGGGGTTGCCAAGCTTCTAAGAAATAACGAGTTTCCTGAATACCAGCAAATATTTTTTCACCCAATCTTGATGATACTTGGTGGTAATGATCAGTACTCAAATCCCACTTGGCTCACCAAATTTTGTTCTTCTAGGTTGAAGCGTTCGTCTACAGTAGCAGTTTTTATATTTAGGTTTCCCTCTGTTCTCTCCTATATAGATAGATAAATTTGGAACTCTAAATCCAACATGGTTTGTAGTAGCTCTTTGAAACTTGACAAAATAAAGGAGTTCTCAGATTTGTCTCTATGGTTTGTTTCCTCTTCAAGTAGCCCTAGGCACAGACTGTGGAAAAGCACTTTCATTGAGAGGGGTACCCAAGCTTCTAAGAAATAACGAGTTTCCGAAATACCAGCAAATATTTTTTCACCCAATCTTGATGATACTTGTTGATAATGATCAGTACACAAATCCCACTTGGCTCTCCAAATTTAGTTCTTCTAGGTTGAAGCGTTCGTGTACAGTAGCAGTTTTTATATTTAGGTTTCCCTCTGTTCTCTCCTATATAGATAGATGAATTTGGAACTCTAAATCCAACATGGTTTGTAGTAGCTCTTTGAAACTTGGCAAAATAAAGGAGTTCTCAGTTTTGTCTCTATGGTTTGTTTCCTTTTAAAGTAGCCCTAGGCACAGACTGCGGAAAGCACTTTCATTGAGATGGGTTGTCAAGCTTCTAAGAAATAACGAGTTTCCGAAATACCAGCAAATATTTTTCACACAATCTTGTTGATACTTGGTGGTAATGATCAGTACACAATTCCCACTAGGCTCACCAAATTTTGTTCTTCTAGTTTGAAGCGTTCGTCTACAGTAGTAGTTTTTATATTTAGGTTTCTCTCTGTTCTCTCCTATATAGATAGATGAATTTGGAACTCTAAATCCAACATGGTTTGTAGTAGCTCTTTGAAACTTGACAAAATAAAGGAGTTCTCAGATTTGTCTCTATGGTTTGTTTCCTCTTCAAGTAGCCCTAGGCACAGACTGTGGAAAAGCATTTTCATTGAGAGGGGCTGCCAAGCTTCTAAGATATAACGAGTTTCCGAAATACCAGCAAATATTTTTTCACCCAATCTTGATGATACTTGGTGGTAATGATCAATACACAAATCCCACTTGGCTTACCAAATTTTGTTCTTCTAGGTTGAAGCGTTCGTCTACAGTAGCAGTTTTTATATTTAGGTCTCCCTCTGTTCTCTCCTATATAGATAGATGAATTTGGAACTCTAAATCCAACATGCTTTGTAGTAGCTCCTTGAAACTTGACAAAATAAAGGAGTTCTCAGTTTTGTCTCTATGGTTTGTTTCCTCTTCAAGTAGCCCTAGGCACAGACTGTGCAAAGCACTTTCATTGAGATGGGTTGTCAAGCTTCTAAGAAATAACGAGTTTCCGAAATACCAGCAAATATTTTTTCACACAATCTTGTTGATACTTGGTGGTAATGATCAGTACACAAATCCCACTTGGCTCACCAAATTTGGTCTTCTAGGTTGAAGCGTTCGTCTACAGTAGCAGTTTTTATATTTAGGTTTCTCTCTGTTCTCTCCTATATAGATAGATGAATTTGGAACTCTAAATCCAACATGGTTTGTAGTAGCTCTTTGAAACTTGACAAAATAAAGGAGTTCTCAGATTTGTCACTATGTTTTGTATCCTCTTCAAGTAGCCCTAGGCACAGACTGTGGAAAAGCACTTTCATTGAAAGGGGTTGCCAAGCTTCTAAGAAATAACGAGTTTCGGAAATACCAGCAAATATTTTTTCACCCAAACTTGATGATACTTGGTGGTAATGATTAGTATACAAATCCCACTTGGCTTACCAAATTTTGTTCTTCTAGGTTGAAGCGTTCGTCTACAGTAGCAGTTTTTATATTTAGGTTTCTTTCTGTTCTCTCCTATATAGAAAGATGAATTTGGAACTCTAAATCCAACATGCTTTGTAGTAGCTCCTTGAAACTTTACAAAATAAAGGAGTTCTCAGTTTTGTCTCTATGGTTTGTTTCCTCTACAAGTAGCCTTAGGCACAGACTGTGGAAAAGCACTTTCAATGAGAGGGGTTGCCAAGCTTCTAAGACGAGTTTCCGAAATACCAGCAAATATTTTTTCACCCAATCTTGATGATACTTGTTGCTAATGATCAGTACACAAATCCCACTTGGCTCACCAAATTTAGTTCTTCTAGGTTGAAGCGTTCGAGTACAGTAGCAGTTTTTATATTTAGGTTTCCCTCTGTTCTCTCCTATACAGATAGATGAATTTGGAACTCTAAATCCAACATGGTTTGTAGTAGCTCTTTGAAACTTGACAAAATAAAGGAGTTCTCAGTTTTGTCTCTCTGGTTTGTTTCCTCTTCATGTAGCCCTAGGAACAGACTGTGGAAAAGCACTTTCATTGAGATGGGTTGCCAAGCTTCTAAGAAATATCGAGTTTCCGAAATACCAGCAAATATTTTTTCACCCAAACTTGATGATACTTGGTGGTAATGATCAGCACACAATTCCCACTTGGCTAACCAATTTTTGTTCATCTAGGATGAAGCATTCGTGTACAGTAGCAGTTTTTATATTTAGGTTTCCCTCTGTTCTCTCCTATATAGATAGATGAATTTGGAACTCTAAATCCAACTTGGTTTGTAGTAGCTCTTTGAAACTTGACAAAATAAAGGAGTTCTCAGTTTTGTCTCTATGGTTTGTTTCCTCTTAAAGTAGCCCTAGGCACAGACTGTGGAAAGCACTTTCATTGAGATTGGTTGCCAAGCTTCTAAGAAATAACGAGTTTCCGAAATACCAGCAAATATCTCTTCACCCAATCTTGATGATACTTGGTGGTAGTGATCAGTACACAAATCCCACTTGCCTCACCAAATTTTGTTCTTCTAGGTTGAAGCGTTCGTCTACAGTAGCAGTTTTATGTTTAGGTTTCTCTCTGTTCTCTCCTATATAGATAGATGAATTTGGAACTCTAAATCCAACGTGGTTTGCAGTAGCTCTTTGAAACTTGACAAAATAAAGGAGTTCTCAGATTTGTCTCTATGGTTTGTTTTCTCTTCAAGTAGCCCTAGGCACATACTGTGGAAAAGCACTTTCATTGAGAGGGGTTGCCAAGCTTCTAAGAAATAACGAGTTTCCTGAATACCAGCAAATATTTTTTCACCCAATCTTGATGATACTTGGTGGTAATGATCAGTACTCAAATCCCACTTGGCTCACCAAATTTTGTTCTTCTAGGTTGAAGCGTTCGTCTACAGTAGCAGTTTTTATATTTAGGTTTCCCTCTGTTCTCTCCTATATAGATAGATAAATTTGGAACTCTAAATCCAACATGGTTTGTAGTAGCTCTTTGAAACTTGACAAAATAAAGGAGTTCTCAGATTTGTCTCTATGGTTTGTTTCCTCTTCAAGTAGCCCTAGGCACAGACTGTGGAAAAGCACTTTCATTGAGAGGGGTACCCAAGCTTCTAAGAAATAACGAGTTTCCGAAATACCAGCAAATATTTTTTCACCCAATCTTGATGATACTTGGTGGTCATGATCAGTACACAAATCCCACTTGGCTCACCAAATTTTGTTCTTCTAGGTTGAAGCGTTCGTCTACAGTAGCAGTTTTTATATTTAGGTTTCCCTCTGTTCTCTCCTATATAGATAGATGAATTTGGAACTCTAAATCCAACATGCTTTGTAGTTGCTCCTTGAAACTTTACAAAATAAAGGAGTTCTCAGTTTTGTCTCTATGGTTTGTTTCCTCTCCAAGTAGCCCTAGGCACAGACTGTGGAAAAGCACTTTCAATGAGAGGGGTTGCCAAGCTTCTAAGAAATAACGAGTTTCCGAAATACCAGCAAATATTTTTTCACCCAATCTTGATGATACTTGTTGCTAATGATCAGTACACAAATCCCACTTGGCTCTCCAAATTTAGTTCTTCTAGGTTGAAGCGTTCGTGTACAGTAGCAGTTTTTATATTTAGGTTTCCCTCTGTTCTCTCCTATATAGATAGATGAATTTGGAACTCTAAATCCAACATGGTTTGTAGTAGCTCTTTGAAACTTGGCAAAATAAAGGAGTTCTCAGTTTTGTCTCTATGGTTTGTTTCCTTTTAAAGTAGCCCTAGGCACAGACTGCGGAAAGCACTTTCATTGAGATGGGTTGTCAAGCTTCTAAGAAATAACGAGTTTCCGAAATACCAGCAAATATTTTTCACACAATCTTGTTGATACTTGGTGGTAATGATCAGTACACAATTCCCACTTGGCTCACCAAATTTTGTTCTTCTAGTTTGAAGCGTTCGTCTACAGTAGTAGTTTTTATATTTAGGTTTCTCTCTGTTCTCTCCTATATAGATAGATGAATTTGGAACTCTAAATCCAACATGGTTTGTAGTAGCTCTTTGAAACTTGACAAAATAAAGGAGTTCTCAGATTTGTCTCTATGGTTTGTTTCCTCTTCAAGTAGCCCTAGGCACAGACTGTGGAAAAGCATTTTCATTGAGAGGGGCTGCCAAGCTTCTAAGATATAACGAGTTTCCGAAATACCAGCAAATATTTTTTCACCCAATCTTGATGATACTTGGTGGTAATGATCATTACACAAATCCCACTTGGCTTACCAAATTTTGTTCTTCTAGGTTGAAGCGTTCGTCTACAGTAGCAGTTTTTATATTTAGGTCTCCCTCTGTTCTCTCCTATATAGATAGATGAATTTGGAACTCTAAATCCAACATGCTTTGTAGTAGCTCCTTGAAACTTGACAAAATAAAGGAGTTCTCAGTTTTGTCTCTATGGTTTGTTTCCTCTTCAAGTAGCCCTAGGCACAGACTGTGCAAAGCACTTTCATTGAGATGGGTTGTCAAGCTTCTAAGAAATAACGAGTTTCCGAAATACCAGCAAATATTTTTTCACACAATCTTGTTGATACTTGGTGGTAATGATCAGTACACAAATCCCACTTGGCTCACCAAATTTGGTCTTCTAGGTTGAAGCGTTCGTCTACAGTAGCAGTTTTTATATTTAGGTTTCTCTCTGTTCTCTCCTATATAGATAGATGAATTTGGAACTCTAAATCCAACATGGTTTGTAGTAGCTCTTTGAAACTTGACAAAATAAAGGAGTTCTCAGATTTGTCACTATGTTTTGTATCCTCTTCAAGTAGCCCTAGGCACAGACTGTGGAAAAGCACTTTCATTGAAAGGGGTTGCCAAGCTTCTAAGAAATAACGAGTTTCGGAAATACCAGCAAATATTTTTTCACCCAAACTTGATGATACTTGGTGGTAATGATTAGTATACAAATCCCACTTGGCTTACCAAATTTTGTTCTTCTAGGTTGAAGCGTTCGTCTACAGTAGCAGTTTTTATATTTAGGTTTCTTTCTGTTCTCTCCTATATAGAAAGATGAATTTGGAACTCTAAATCCAACATGCTTTGTAGTAGCTCCTTGAAACTTTACAAAATAAAGGAGTTCTCAGTTTTGTCTCTATGGTTTGTTTCCTCTACAAGTAGCCTTAGGCACAGACTGTGGAAAAGCACTTTCAATGAGAGGGGTTGCCAAGCTTCTAAGACGAGTTTCCGAAATACCAGCAAATATTTTTTCACCCAATCTTGATGATACTTGTTGCTAATTATCAGTACACAAATGCCACATGGCTCACCAAATTTAGTTCTTCTAGGTTGATATGTTCGTGTACAGTAGCAGTTTTTATATTTAGGTTTCCCTCTGTTCTCTCCTATATAGATAGATGAATTTGGAACTCTAAATCCAACATGATTTGTAGTAGCTCCTTGAAACATGACAAAATAAAGGAGTTCTCAGTTTTGTCTCTATGGTTTGTTTCCTCTTCAAGTAGCCCTAGGCACAGACTGTGGAAAAGCACTTTCATTGAGAGGGGTTGCCAAGCTTCTAAGAAATAACGAGTTTCCGAAATACCAGCAAATATTTTTTCACCCAATCTTGATGATACTTGTTGCTAATGATCAGTACACAAATCCCACTTTGCTCACCAAATTTAGTTCTTCTAGGTTGTAGCGTTCGTGTACAGTAGCAGTTTTTATATTTAGGTTTCCCTCTGTTCTCTCCTATACAGATAGATGAATTTGGAACTCTAAATCCAACATGGTTTGTAGTAGCTCTTTGAAACTTGACAAAATAAAGGAGTTCACAGTTTTGTCTCTCTGGTTTGTTTCCTCTTCATGTAGCCCTAGGAAAAGACTGTGGAAAAGCACTTTCATTGAGATGGGTTGCCAAGCTTCTAAGAAATATCGAGTTTCCGAAATACCAGCAAATATTTTTTCACCCTAACTTGATGATACTTTGTGGTAATGATCAGCACACAAATCCCACTTGGCTCACCAAATTTTGTTCTTCTAGGTTGAAGCGTTCGTCTACAGTAGCAGTTTTTATATTTAGGTTTCTCTCTGTTCTCTCCTATATAGATAGATGAATTTGGAACTCTAAATCCAACCTGGTTTGTAGTAGCTCTTTGAAACTTGATAAAATAAAGGAGTTCTCAGATTTGTCTCTACGGTTTGTTTCCTCTTCAAGTAGCCCTAGGCACAGACTGTGGAAAAACACTTTCATTGAGAGGGGTTGCCAAGCTTCTAAGAAATAACGAGTTTCCGAAATACCAGCAAATATTTTTTCACCCAATCTTGATGATACTTGGTGGTAATGATCAGTACACAAATCCCACTTGGCTCACCAAATTTACTTCTTCTAGGTTGAAGCGTTCGTGTACAGTAGCAGTTTTTATATTTAGGTTTCCCTATGTTCTCTCCTATACAGATAGATGAATTTGGAACTCTAAATCCAACATGGTTTGTAGTAGCTCTTTGAAACTTGGCAAAATAAAGGAGTTCTCAGTTTAGTCTCTCTGGTTTGTTTCCTCTTCATGTAGCCCTATGAACAGACTGTGGAAAAGCACTTTCATTGAGATGAGTTGCCAAGCTTCTAAGAAATATCGAGTTTCCGAAATACCAGCAAATATTTTTTTCACCCAAACTTGATGATACTTGGTGGTAATGATCAGCACACAAATCCCACTTGGCTAACCAATTTTTGTTCATCTAGGATGAAGCATTTGTGTACAGTAGCAGTTTTTATATTTAGGTTTCCCTCTGTTCTCTCCTATATAGATAGATGAATTTGGAACTCTAAATCCAACATGGTTTGTAGTAGCTCTTTGAAACTTGGCAAAATAAAGGAGTTCTCTGTTTTGTCTCTATGGTTTGTTTCCTTTTAAAGTAGCCCTAGGCACAGACTGTGGAAAGCACTTTCATTGAGATGGGTTGTCAAGCTTCTAAGAAATAACGAGTTTCCGAAATACCAGCAAATATTCTTCACACAAACTTGTTGATACTTGGTGGTAATGATCAGTACACAAATCCCACTTGGCTTACCAAATTTTGTTCTTCTAGATTGAAGCGTTCGTCTACAGTAGCAGTTTTTATATTTAGGTCTCCCTCTGTTCTCTCCTATATAGATAGATGAATTTGGAACTCTAAATCCAACATGCTTTGTAGTAGCTCCTTGAAACTTGACAAAATAAAGGAGTTCTCAGTTTTGTCTCTATGGTTTGTTTCCTCTTCAAGTAGCCCTAGGCACAGACTGTGGAAAGCACTTTCATTGAGATGGGTTGTCAAGCTTCTAAGAAATAACGAGTTTCCGAAATACCACCAAATATTTTTTCACACAATCTTGTTGATACTTGGTGGTAATGATCAGTACACAAATCCCACTTTGCTCACCAAATTTGGTCTTCTAGGTTGAAGCGTTCGTCTACAGTAGCAGTTTTTATATTTAGGTTTCTCTCTGTTCTCTCCTATATAGATAGATGAATTTGGAACTCTAAATCCAACATGGTTTCTAGTAGCTCTTTGAAACTTGACAAAATAAAGGAGTTCTCAGATTTGTCACTATGTTTTGTATCCTCTTCAATAGCCCTAGGCACAGACTGTGGAAAAGCACTTTCATTGAAAGGGGTTGCCAAGCTTCTAAGAAATAACGAGTTTCGGAAATACCAGCAAATATTTTTTCACCCAAACTTGATGATACTTGGTGGTAATGATTAGTATACAAATCCCACTTTGCTTACCAAGTTTTGTTCTTCTAGGTTGAAGCGTTCGTCTACAGTAGCAGTTTTTATATTTAGGTTTCCCTCTGTTCTCTCCTATATAGATGGATGAATTTGGTACTCTAAATCCAACATGCTTTGTAGTAGCTCCTTGAAACTTGAAAAAATAAAGGAGTTCTCAGTTTTGTCTCTATAGTTTGTTTCCTCTTCAAGTAGCCCTAGGCACAGACTGTGGAAAAGCACTTTCATTGAGAGGGGTTGCCAAGCTTCTAAGAAATAACGAGTTTCCGAAATACCAGCAAATATTTTTTCACCCAATCTTGATGATACTTGTTGCTAATGATCAGTACACAAATCCCACTTGGCTCACCAAATTTAGTTCTTCTAGGTTGAAGCGTTCGAGTACAGTAGCAGTTTTTATATTTAGGTTTCCCTCTGTTCTCTCTTATACAGATAGATGAATTTGGAACTCTAAATCCAACATGGTTTGTAGTAGCTCTTTGAAACTTGACAAAATAAAGGAGTTCTCAGTTTTGTCTCTCTGGTTTGTTTCCTCTTCATGTAGCCCTATGAACAGACTGTGGAAAAGCACTTTCATTGAGATGGGTTGCCAAGCTTCTAAGAAATATCGAGTTTCCGAAATACCAGCAAATATTTTTTCACCCAAACTTGATGATACTTGGTGGTAATGATCAGCACACAATTCCCACTTGGCTAAAAAATTTTTGTTCATCTAGGATGAAGCATTCGTGTACAGTAGCAGTTTTTATATTTAGGTTTCCCTCTGTTCTCTCCTATATAGATAGATGAATTTGGAACTCTAAATCCAACTTGGTTTGTAGTAGCTCTTTGAAACTTGACAAAATAAAGGAGTTCTCAGTTTTGTCTCTATGGTTTGTTTCCTCTTAAAGTAGCCCCAGGCACAGACTGTGGAAAGCACTTTCATTGAGATTGGTTGCCAAGCTTCTAAGAAATAACGAGTTTCCGAAATACCAGCAAATATCTCTTCACCCAATCTTGATGATACTTGGTGGTAGTGATCAGTACACAAATCCAACTTGCCTCACCAAATTTTGTTCTTCTAGGTTGAAGCGTTCGTCTACAGCAGCAGTTTTATATTTAGGTTTCTCTCTGTTCTCTCCTATATAGATAGATGAATTTGGAACTCTAAATTCAACGTGGTTTGCAGTAGCTCTTTGAAACTTGACAAAATAAAGGAGTTCTCAGATTTGTCTCTATGGTTTGTTTCCTCTTCAAGTAGCCCTAGGCACATACTGTGGAAAAGCACTTTCATTGAGAGGGGTTGCCAAGCTTCTAAGAAATAACGAGTTTCCGAAATACCAGCAAATATTTTTTCACCCAATCTTGTTGATACTTGGTGGTAATGATCAGTACTCAAATCCCACTTGGCTCACCAAATTTTGTTCTTCTAGGTTGAAGCGTTCGTCTACAGTAGCAGTTTTTATATTTAGGTTTCCCTCTGTTCTCTCCTATATAGATAGATAAATTTTGAACTCTAAATCCAACATGGTTTGTAGTAGCTCTTTGAAACTTGACAAAATAAAGGAGTTCTCAGATTTGTCTCTATGGTTTGTTTCCTCTTCAAGTAGGCCTAGGCACAGACTGTGGAAAAGCACTTTCATTGAGAGGGGTACCCAAGCTTCTAAGAAATAACGAGTTTCCGAAATACCAGCAATTTTTTTTTCACCCAATCTTGATGATACTTGGTGTTCATGATCAGTGCACAAATCCCACTTGGCTCACCAAATTTTGTTCTTCTAGGTTGAAGCGTTCGTCTACAGTAGCAGTTTTTATATTTAGGTTTCCCTCTTCTCTCCTATATAGATAGATGAATTTGGAACTCTAAATCCAACATGCTTTGTAGTTGCTCCTTGAAACTTTACAAAATAAAGAAGTTCTCAGTTTTGTCTCTATGGTTTGTTTCCTCTACAAGTAGCCCTAGGCACAGACTGTGGAAAAGCACTTTCAATGAGAGGGGTTGCCAAGCTTCTAAGAAATAACGAGTTTCCGAAATACCAGCAAATATTTTTTCACCCAATCTTGATGATACTTGTTGCTAATGATCAGTACACAAATCCCACATGGCTCACCAAATTTAGTTCTTCTAGGTTGTAGCGTTCGTGTACAGTAGCAGTTTTTATATTTAGGTTTCCCTCTGTTCTCTCCTATATAGATAGATGAATTTGGAACTCTAAATCCAACATGCTTTGTAGTAGCTCCTTGAAACTTGACAAAATAAAGGAGTTCTCAGTTTTGTCTCTATTGTGTGTTTCCTCTTCATGTAGCCCTAGGCACAGACTGTGGAAAAGCACTTTCATTGAGAGTGGTTGCCAAGCTTCTGAGAAATAACGAGTTTCCGAAATACCAGCAAATATTTTTTCACCCAATCTTGATGATACTTGTTGATAATGATCAGTACCCAAATCCCACTTGGCTCTCCAAATTTAGTTCTTCTAGGTTTAAGCGTTCGTGTACAGTAGCAGTTTTTATATTTAGATGTCCCTCTGTTCTCTCCTATATAGATAGATGAATTTGGAACTCTAAATCCAACATGGTTTGTAGTAGCTCTTTGTAACTTGGCAAAATAAAGGAGTTCTCAGTTTTGTCTCCATGGTTTGTTTCCTTTTAAAGTAGCCCTAGGCACAGACTGCGGAAAGCACTTTCATTGAGATGGGTTGTCAAGCTTCTAAGAAATAACGAGTTTCCGAAATACCAGCAAATATTTTTCTCACACTCTTGTTGATACTTGGTGGTAATGATCAGTACACAAATCCCACTTGGCTCACCAAATTTTGTTCTTCTAGGTTGAAGCGTTCGTCTACAGTAGTAGTTTTTATATTTAGGTTTCTCTCTGTTCTCTCCTATATAGATAGATGAATTTGGAACTCTAAATCCAACATGGTTTGTAGTAGCTCTTTGAAACTTGACAAAATAAAGGAGTTCTCAGATTTTTCTCTATGGTTTGTTTCCTCTTCAAGTAGCCCTAGGCACAGACTGTGGAAAAGCACTTTCATTGAGAGGGGCTGCCAAGCTTCTAAGATATAACGAGTTTCCGAAATACCAGCAAATATTTTTTCACCCAATCTTGATGATACTTGGTGGTAATGATCAGTACACAAATCCCACTTGGCTTACCAAATTTTGTTCTTCTAGGTTGAAGCGTTCGTCTACAGTAGCAGTTTTTATATTTAGGTCTCCCTCTGTTCTCTCCTATATAGATAGATGAATTTGGAACTCTAAATCCAACATGCTTTGTAGTAGCTCCTTGAAACTTGACAAAATAAAGGAGTTCTCAGTTTTGTCTCTATGGTTTGTTTCCTCTTCAAGTAGCCCTAGGCACAGACTGTGGAAAGCACTTTCATTGAGATGGGTTGTCAAGCTTCTAAGAAATAACGAGTTTCCGAAATACCAGCAAATATTTTTTCACACAATCTTGTTGATACTTGGTGGTAATGATCAGTACACAAATCCCACTTGGCTCACCAAATTTGGTCTTCTAGGTTGAAGCGTTCGTCTACAGTAGCAGTTTTTATATTTATTTTTTTCTGTTCTCTCCTATATAGATAGATGAATTTGGAACTCTAAATCCAACATGGTTTGTAGTAGCTCTTTGAAACATGACAAAATAAAGGAGTTCTCAGATTTGTCACTATGTTTTGTATCCTCTTCAAGTAGCCCTAGGCACAGACTGTGGAAAAGCACTTTCATTGAAAGGGGTTGCCAAGCTTCTAAGAAATAACGAGTTTCCGAAATACCAGCAAATATTTTTTCACCCAATCTTGATGGTACTTGTTGCTAATGATCAGTACACAAATCCCACTTTGCTCACCAAATTTAGTTCTTCTAGGTTGTAGCGTTCGTGTACAGTAGCAGTTTTTATATTTAGATTTCCCTCTTTTCTCCAATATACAGATAGATGAATTTGGAACTCTAAATCCAACATGGTTTGTAGTAGCTCTTTGAAACTTGACAAAATAAAGGAGTTCTCAGTTTTGTCTCTCTGGTTTGTTTCCTCTTCATGTAGCCCTAGGAACAGACTGTGGAAAAGCACTTTCATTGAGATGGGTTGCAAGATTCTAAGAAATATCGAGTTTCCGAAATACCAGCAAATATTTTTTCACCCAAACTTGATGATACTTTGTGGTAATGATCAGCACACAAATCCCACTTGGCTCACCAAATTTTGTTCTTCTAGGTTGAAGTGTTCGTCTACAGTAGCAGTTTATATACTTAGGTTTCTCTCTGTTCTCTCCTATATAGATAGATGAATTTGGAACTCTAAATCCAACCTGGTTTGTAGTAGCTCTTTGAAACTTGATAAAATAAAGGAGTTCTCAGATTTGTCTCTATGGTTTCTTTCCTCTTCAAGTAGCCCTAGGCACAGACTGTGGAAAAACACTTTCATTGGGAGGGGTTGCCAAGCTTCTAAGAAATAACGAGATTCCGAAATACCAGCAAATATTTTTTCACCCAATCTTGATGATACTTGGTGGTAATGATCAGTACACAAATCCCACTTGGCTCACCAAATTTTGTTCTTCTAGGTTGAAGCGTTCGTCTACAGTAGCAGTTTTTATATTTAGGTTTCACTCTTTTCTCTCATATATAGATAGATGAATTTGGAACTCTAAATCCAACATGGTTTGTAGTAGCTCTTTGAAACTTGACAAAATAAAGGAGTTCTCATTTTTGTCTCTCTGGTTTGTTTCCTCTTTATGTAGCCCTATGAACAGACTGTGGAAAAGCACTTTCATTGAGATGAGTTGCCAAGCTTCTAAGAAATATCGAGTTTCCGAAATACCAGCAAATATTTTTTTCACCCAAACTTGATGATACTTGGTGGTAATGATCAGCACACAATTCCCACTTGGCTAACCAATTTATGTTCATCTAGGATGAAGCATTCGTGTACAGTAGCAGTTATTATATTTAGGTTTCCCTCTGTTCTCTCCTATATAGATAGATGAATTTGGAACTCTAAATCGAACATGGTTTGTAGTAGCTCTTTGAAACTTGGCAAAATAAAGGAGTTCTCTGTTTTGTCTCTATGGTTTGTTTCCTTTTAAATTAGCCCTAGGCACAGACTGTGGAAAAGCACTTAGATTGAGAGGGGCTGCCAAGCTTCTAAGATATAACGAGTTTCCGAAATACAAGCAAATATTTTTTCACCCAATCTTGATGATACTTGGTGGTAATGATCAGTACACAAATCCCACTTGGCTTACCAAATTTTGTTCTTCTAGGTTGAAGCATTCGTCTACAGTAGCAGTTTTTATATTTAGGTCTCCCTCTGTTCTCTCCTATATAGATAGAAGAATTTGGAACTCTAAATCCAACATGCTTTGTAGTAGCTCCTTGAAACTTGACAAAATAAAGGAGTTCTCAGTTTTGTCTCTATGGTTTGTTTCCTCTTCAAGTAGCCCTAGGCACAGACTGTGGAAAGCACTTTCATTGAGATGGGTTGTCAAGCTTCTAAGAAATAACGAGTTTCCGAAATACCAGCAAATATTTTTTCACACAATCTTGTTGATACTTGGTGGTAATGATCAGTACACAAATCCCACTTGGCTCACCAAATTTGGTCTTCTAGGTTGAAGCGTTCGTCTACAATAGCAGTTTTTATATTTATTTTTCTCTCTGTTCTCTCCTATATAGATAGATGAATTTGGAACTCTAAATCCAACATGGTTTGTAGTAGCTCTTTGAAACTTGACAAAATAAAGGAGTTCTCAGATTTGTCACTATGTTTTGTATCCTCTTCAAGTAGCCCTAGGCACAGACTGTGGAAAAGCACTTTCATTGAAAGGGGTTGCCAAGCTTCTAAGAAATAACGAGTTTCGGAAATACCAGCAAATATTTTTTCACCCAAACTTGATGATACTTGGTGGTAATGATTAGTATACAAATCCCACTTGGCTTACCAAATTTTGTTCTTCTAGGTTGAAGCGTTCGTCTACAGTAGCAGTCTTTATATTTAGGTTTCCCTCTGTTCTCTCCTATATAGAAAGATGAATTTGGAACTCTAAATCCAACATGCTTTGTAGTAGCTCCTTGAAACTTGACAAAATAAAGGAGTTCTCAGTTTTGTCTCTATTGTGTGTTTCCTCTTCAAGTAGCCCTAGGCACAAACTGTGGAAAAGCACTTTCATTGAGAGGGGTTGCCAAGCTTCTGAGAAATAACGAGTTTCAGAAATACCAGCAAATATTTTTTCACCCAATCTTGAGAATACTTGTTGATAATGATCAGTACACAAATCCCACTTGGCTGTCCAAATTTAGTTCTTCTAGGTTTAAGCGTTCGTGTACAGTAGCAGTTTTTATATTTAGATTTCCCTCTGTTCTCTCCTATATAGATAGATGAATTTGGAACTCTAAATCCAACATGGTTTGTAGTAGCTCTTTGAAACTTGACAAAATAAAGGAGTTCTCAGATTTTCACTATGTTTTGTATCCTCTTCAAGTAGCCCTAGGCACAGACTGTGGAAAAGCACTTTCATTGAAAGGGGTTGCCAAGCTTCTAAGAAATAACGAGTTTCCGAAATACCAGCAAATAAATCCAACATGGTTTGTAGTAGCTCTTTGAAACTTGACAAAATAAAGGAGTTCTCAGATTTGTCTCTCTGGTTTGTTTCCTCTTCATGTAGCCCTAGGCACATACTGTGGAAAAGCACTTTCATTGAGAGGGGTTGCCAAGCTTCTAAGAAATAACGAGTTTCCGAAATACCAGCAAATATTTTTTCACCCAATCTTGATGATACTTGGTGGTAATGATCAGTACACAAATCCCACTTGGCTCACCAAATTTAGTTCTTCTAGGTTGAAGCGTTCGTCTACAGTAGCAGTTTTTATATTTAGGTTTCCCTATGTTCTCTCCTATACAGATAGATGAATTTGGAACTCTAAATCCAACATGGTTTGTAGTAGCTCTTTGAAACTTGTCAAAATAAAGGAGTTCTCAGTTTTGTCTCTCTGGTTTGTTTCCTCTTCATGTAGCCGTATGAACAGACTGTGGAAAAGCACTTTCATTGAGATGAGTTGCCAAGCTTCTAAGAAATATCGAGTTTCCGAAATACCAGCAAATATTTTTTTCACCCAAACTTGATGATACTTGGTGGTAATGATCAGCACACAAATCCCACTTGGCTCACCAATTTTTGTTCATCTAGGATGAAGCATTCGTGTACAGTAGCAGTTTTTATATTTAGGTTTCCCTCTGTTCTCTCCTATATAGATAGATGAATTTGGAACTCTAAATCCAACATGGTTTGTAGTAGCTCTTTGAAACTTGGCAAAATAAACGAGTTCTCTGTTTTGTCTCTATGGTTTGTTTCCTTTTAATGTAGCCCTAGGCACAGACTGTGGAAAGCACTTTCATTGAGATGGGTTGTCAAGCTTCTAAGAAATAACGAGTTTCCGAAATACCAGCAAATATTTTTCACACAAACTTGTTGATACTTGGTGGTAATGATCAGTACATAAATCCCACTTGGCTTACAAGTTTTGTTCTTCTAGATTGAAGCGTTCGTCTACAGTAGCAGTTTTTATATTTAGGTCTCCCTCTGTTCTCTCCTATATAGATAG